>NC_053167.1:143233144-143466445 GCF_016835505.1 Polypterus senegalus | reverse complement strand
CAAGTGGTGCAGAAATGGGGACAAATGACGCAGAACGAGGAAAGGCTTCACACCAGAAACCTCAAAACTAAGCTTGAGATAGATAGATAGATAGATACTTTACTAATCCCAAGGGGAAATTCACATGCTTGCTGTATTTCATTGCAATGGAAAACATTTATGTATGTTTCATTGAGATAATTTTGATCCTTTAAAATTTTCCTCAGATATTTATCATCACCATTGTGATTTTGATTCTGTTTGTCCAGCTGTTTTGGCCGTATAAGCCATTCTGACCCCCTGTCACGCATGTGTGTCTGTGGACCACTTGCCTGGCTCATCACTGGTATGTAATACCAGCTCAGATCAAAAGGGGGCACTGGTGCTAACATTTTCCTCTCTTAAGCAGACGCCCAGTGAGAACAACTGACTCCACCCCCTCAGGTCCTCAAGCTATAAATCCCACTGCTGACAGGAGAAGGTGTTCAGCCTGGCACCGCACCCAAGACAGGACGGAGTTCCTTCTTGAGAACTTTATTATTACATAGCCTGACATCAATCTTATGTAGACGCTTTCTGTTGGTCCACAAAGTGGGCTCAATGTTTGTTTGTTCAAAAGAAGATATTTTTGTTGGAATTACATGGGGACAACCAGTTTGGCAAGCCAACGTTTCCAGTGATGACTTTCATTTCCTTCTCACTAGTGAGTCTGACACTGATGGTGTGACAGCTGCTGCCCCCATGTCTGCTAGATTCACTGCTAATTCTTAGTATTAGAATATCAGCTCCATGGGTTTGGTGAATAGTAGGAAAACGAGAGAAGAAAGTTAAGAATATAAACCTCTGGCAAAAATTTCTTCTGAAAATGAATCTCCAAATGCAGAATAAGAGAAACATATAAACAAGGAGACCAGTGTGACTGAAAATTAGCGACTGGTCCTGGAATGGGTCAGAAAAAAAAAACAAAACTGCAGTCACCAGCACAGAACTTACAGACCACAGCTTTAATGTGCTTCATGAATATGCAGTTAAAGACCTGTTATCATGGCTAGGGGTTCCCAATTCAGTTCTCTGGGACCCCCAAACTGTCTGTGTTTTACTACCAGGCAAAAAGTAACAGTGGACTAACCCATATGGACCCCATAAGATCCTTAGGTGCACAACTTGATGGACCCCATGGGGCCCACCCAACTTTTGGTGCATGTAAAACCCATTCATGCCCCCCCTTATGGGCACTTGGACAGTTTTTTCAATGCATTTGCTCATAAACTGCAACTTTTCACATTTTTGGCTTCTTCTTTGATGTCCTTACCAGATTGTATCCATATTTGAGGTATTTTATTGTTTTCCTTTGCTGCTTTCATTACATTAACGTCTTTCACTTACCCAACATCCTTTGTATTCGCTCTGATTTTCAGCTTCTCAACACCTCTTTGCTTAAATTTCCAGCATTTTCCATTTGTGTGAATTACGTGTTAGCATACATTGGCAATCCTAAGTTGTCCCTAGTGTGTGTGTGTGTGTCTGTGTGCCCTGCGGTGGGTTGGCGCCCTGCCCAGGGTTTGTTTCCTGCCTTGTGCCCTGTGTTGGCTGGGATTGGCTCCAGCATACCCCTGTGACCCTGTAGTTAGGATACAGCGGGTTGGATAATGGATGGATGGATGGATGGATACATACCTACCAGTAACCGAATGCAATGAGCCAGAACTGATATCAGATTCTATACTGCGGGATTTACATTTCATACTTGTGGTTTTTATATTTGCTGTTGTCTACTTTAAGAATGTTGGCATATTTGTAGGTTTTAAAAAAGTAGGCAATGGAAATATGCGATTAGCAAAATGTCCATTTGCACAGTTTGTGGATTCTGTGACTGCAATTTCCTTTCTTTGATTTCTTTGGTTCCTCGAGTTAATTACAAAAATAACCTCAATAGCATTTAATAGCATGATTCATGCTTTTGACGTGTCGTAGCAGAGCTAATGAAGAGGGAGGGCAAAAGTAAAAATGTCTGGGGTACCAACCAGACAAAGTCCTGTTTAACACGATCAAAAAAATCAATAAATGAACAAAAAAGATGCACTTTAGTGCGCTGGATGCAAGGCTGAGTTTGATCTGCATGTTAGCTAGGCCAGCATCGAAATGAGGCCCCGCCCTCCAGAAGCATTCTGGTTTTGGAGTGGGTGGACTGGAAAAGGCGGGGCTTCATCGGATTCTGAGCCCTCAAGGTGCGGTTTCTCGAGTCTGTGAGTTTAAAGAGGAGGTAGGACAGTTAGTGGGGGCGTCCCCTCTCGCCCCAGAGTGGTCCTATTTACTTTAGGTGAGCCTGGAAGATGACCCTCTGTCACGTATGTATGTATGTATGACTTAAGAGTCTTGTAGCTTCATCATTTCTCACTTACTGTAATTTTAGTTTGCATCTCTTTGTGTCAAATGTGTTGTTGCAATTTCTTCTGAAGTTTAAAAATCACTTACTTGATTTTTATGCATTTTTATATTAATATCAGTTATTTCAGATGATTCTGAGTTTCATGGGGTTATATGAACAGATTGAACTTTATACTCAGGTGGGCAGCGTTAGTCCTGGAGGGCCGCAGTGGCTGCAGGTTTTTGTTCCAACCCAGCAATTATTGCTGATGAAGCACCTACTGCTTCAATAGACATTCTGATGCTTCATTTTAGTGGTCTCGCTTGTTAAAGTTCCCCACACTTAATTGTGTATTTGAATTTTAAAGAGCTGCATTCAGTGTTTTTAATGGCTCCTTATTACCAAGAAGATATTAATGACAAAGCAGCCATCTGACTTGTTTCCATTTACATCTGTGTGTGTTCATCCTGCACTGTTTGATTTAATAAAAACTTAATAGAAAAATGGAGCGGAGTGACGACTCTGAGGCTAGGGATCTGCACTGGCAATCAGAAGGTTGCTGGTTCAAATCCCGTAAGTGCCAGAAGTGACTCTACTCCATTGGGCCCTTGAGCAAGACCCTTAACCTGCATTTGCTCCGTCCTGGGTATGACGTTAATGTATGAGTTAATGAAAAAATTAACTCTGCGTATCTCTAAATTACATTTAGCATAACTTGACGTCACATCATGACTCACTCACGTGACTTGTCACATCCTATCGACACCTACATTACTGCATCGTGCGCACCATCAATGTGTCACTCGGATGACATTTTGTCGAAGTTCATCGTGGAAATTTTTTTATAATGAATGTTAGCATTCTACACAAAGAACGATAGACACTTGGAATAAGCTGTCAAGTAGTGTGGCAGACAGTAAGACTTTAGGAACTTTCAAAACTCAACTTGATGCTTTTTGGAAGAAATAAGCGGATAGGACTGGCGAGCTTTGTTGGGCTGAATGGCCTGTTCTCGTCATGACTGTTCTAATGTTCTAATTCTAAGGTGTTATTGATTTTTGCTGCATTATTCGATTACAATATGTGGGAGAAGTGTATTGTTATTATATTTAGTTAGACATTTTATATTTTTACCTTATTTAACGGGTCTACTTTATTTTATGTTTTTTTGGTTACATGATCTAATCGTTTTCTAAAAGTTAGGGTGGCAACACTGAATGCTCTCCTTTGCTGCCGTCAGTGTGTTGCTAGCATTGACCGTACACACTTACGCTGAACTGTTTCATTTTGTTAGGATTTTTGTTTCTATAAGACAATAAGTAACGCACAGAAAATCCACACAAGATTTCTCAGACAGTCTAACAGATGGCCTAAATGCCATCGAAGCAGCACTTTTGAATATTGTACATGTAGCAAAGTGTAATCTGTTTGTTTTAGTTATGAACTTCCCCAAAATCAATTATTCTTGTAAATAGTTAGTAGTATACTGATCATACAGTATGTTATAGTACGGGCGTTAATTAACGTCAGCTGCCAGAAGCACGGTGGATGCTATTAGGGGTTGGTGGTGTGTTCACCACTCTTCAATCTAGTGATAGGTACTCTGTACACACTGCTGTTGCTCACTTACTTTCAATTCTTTGGCCATCAATGCTTCATTAATGTGATTAGGTTTTACTTATGTTAGCTAGTATATTTTGTATGCAGTATATTCCTCTTATACACGCCTGATAGGCACTCCCGTCGGCAAACAGATCCCAAGTAGTCAGTAGAAGTGATAGTAATGGCAGCTGAGCTTCTTCCTGCATGTGCCGCCTGTACAAACAGGCACAGCAAATCTTTGTGCACCGTAAAATCTCACTGCCTGCCTCAACAACCTCTTAGAAGCATTAAGGACTTGTTCTAAGGTGAGATTCACAAAACTGTGAAAGTGAGCTGCTTTGAAAAATGAACATAAAAACCTCTTCAGCTTTAAAGAAGGATAAGAGGACATGACTTGTAGAGAGAGGAGGACCAAGAAGGTAAGGGTTAAAGGGATAGAGAAAGGAAGGGAGAGACAGTGGGGGATAGGGGGTGGCAAAAGAGGAAGAAAAAAGGCAATAGAGTTGAGTAAAAAAATAAGTTTTTTTGATTTGAATAAAATGTTTGTTTGGTAAAAAGAAGGCAACCTAGATTTCTTTCAGTGTGTAAGAACTTTTGACTTTATATAAAAAAGGAAATATCCCATATTGACTTCTACTTTTAGGAACCTAATCAAGGACTTTGTTAAATGGTGCGACTCAAACCACCTACACCTGAACACCAGTAAAACCAAGGAGCTGGTGGTGGATTTTAGGAGACCCAGGCCCCTCATGAACCCCGTGATCATCAGAGGTGACTGTGCAGAGGGTACAGACCTATAAATACCTGGGAGTGCAGCTGGATGATAACAGATGCTGCAGATGTTCTATCAGACGGTTGTGGCGAGCGCCCTCTTCTACGCAGTGGTGTGCTGGGTAGGCAGCATAAAAAAGAAGAACGCCTCACGCTTGGACAAACTGGTAAGGAAGGCAGGCTGTATTGAATGCACGGAGCTGGACAGTTTGACATCCGTGGCAGAGCGACGGGCGCTGAGCAGACTCCTGTCAATCATGGAGAATCCACTGAACAGGATCATCTCCAGACAGAGGAGCAGCTTCAGCGACAGACAGACTGCTGTCACCATCCTGCTCCACTGACAGACTGAGGAGACCCCACACTATGCGACTCTTCAATTCCACCCGGTGGGGTAAACGTTAACATTATACAAAGTTATTGTCTGTTATACCTTCATTGTTGTCACTCTTTAATTTAATATTGTTATTATCAGTATGCTGCTGCTGGAGTAGGGGAATTTCCCCTTGGGATTAATAAAGTATCTATCTATCTATCTATCTATCTATCTATCTATCTATCTATCTATCTATCTACAGTATCTATCTATCATATAGTGCCTTTCATATCTATCTATCTATCTTTTGATAGTACACAATGTCGCACATTTGTGCCTGGGCCTTATCAGCTCAGCAGAGGTATGCAATACCACCCCAAACTGAGAGGAGGCACTCTTGCTCACTATCTCTTCTTATGCCCCTGCAGTTCTGAAAAGATTCTCAGTGAGGACCTTTGACTTGCCCATGGAGCCCAGAGGAGGCCCCGCCCCTTCCAGGCAAGATGCTATAAAAGGGGGCGTGCTCAGAGAAAAAGGTCTCATTTTAGACCCAAGCCTGTTAGAGGACGGAGCTCCTGTATGGCCTGAAGCTACAGTGTGCTGTCATTTATTATTGGAGGCTGGATTGGCTGAATTTCTGTTTCACTTTTCTACAAACTAAAGTTTTCTTTCTAAAATCGAATCAACAGGGTTTTTTGGCTGGTTCCCCAACTGTTTCTTTGGACTCCTTGCATCCTTCAGGTGATTAAAACATATATTGATATTGTAAATATTTAAAACTTGTACTTGAGTAGTTTTCTCATGGGTAACATCTTCCTGATTTATTTTCTAGAAAGGAAAAAAAATGAAAAGAGAGAGACAGCAATTGTTGAGTCAGAGGAAAGGTAAGCAGTGTAGGATGAGGTGGGCAGCACTGGACTGCTGATAGGTTTAGGACAGACGGCCATCGGAGTGGCTGATGGAGGTGGCAGCTCCAGGTCTGTGAATGCTGACTAAGGTGGCAGATATGAGGGATGTTTCAATCAGTTGTCAAAAGTGAATATGCAGGAGTTCAGTAGAGTCGAGTCACAGCGAATCTGGGCAGGGACCAGTTAAATTCTAGTTAATGCTTAGATGTGGACACGGTCCTAGGATTAGTCTTGCTGCTATCTGGATTTGCTCTTCACTCAGGCTCAGTGTTATTTGGACTTTCTCTTGATAACCCTTAGACTCTGCCTTGACTCGATCACGATCTAGTCATGGTCTTGGACTTGTCTTGGTTTCATCAAAGGTGGACTTGACTACAGCACTAGTGGGAGTGAAGGGCCTACGTCCCGCTGGAGCCTAACCCCATTTTTCATATATTATCTATGCTTCAGTAGCCGTGGTTTCCATATCTGTTGGGTATTCAGGAATGTAACCCTGGTGGATAATAAGAATCGACTGTACAAAGAATTGATAAAATGGCAGCACCCATGAAAAACAAAATAGGATTGGTGAAACCGCACCCCAAAAAGCTATAATGGAATATGAAGGTCTTGAAAAAGGTCAGAATAATGAGATAAAAATTTAAAGTGAACCCAAATCATAACCGGAATTGATGTTTTTTGTGTAAAGCACATTGGGCTTTGTCTGAAGTATAACATAAATCAGTTATTTTTATTCAGTTCTTCAGCAGTGTAATGGTCAGAAGGTGGTGCATAAATTATAAGTTGGATGTTTGTTGTGGTTTTGGCCCATGAAACCACTAGTCCATATTCTTCACAATGTGATTATGCTTGAAGAGTCTATAGGACACCTGATGTGGAGTCGAATCAGGGCAGGGCTGACTTGAATTGAAAGACTGAAGTAAATGACACCGGTGAATGGAAAGTTAATTATGAATTAAATTAGGTCAGGAAATGCCAAACAGCCACCTACCACAGCCGCAGGGTGAGTTGAACCCGGACTGGGCTGAGTTGTCCCAGAGTACTTTGCTGAAGTGTTGTGCCCATTACTGTTTGGTCAGGCTTCAGGCTTGTGACTCGTCTGGATTGGGTAAGTGGGTTACACAATAGATGGGTAGAATTTCATCTAATTAGCTACTGTGGCATTGCTAATTATTCACATATCACTGGCTCACGGTTCAGTTTTGGTCAGAGAACCCTCATTTCACCACATTCCCTATACCCATTGGCCCTCCTTACTCACCCAGCTCATCTGCCTGCTCCTGAATGGCCTTGATCTTCTTCTGCAGGCTTTGGCTGATGTCGCCCACGGTGGCTGCCTCCAGCACGTAGACCAGGCAGTGCACCTTGTCCGCCAGCAAGGGGTTTCTCTTGAAACCTTTCCCATTGTGACCGGGCTGTAAAGCCTTGAACTGGAAGAAAGGTGAGGGTTAATGGGAACCATCACATGCCATTCACTGTACTGATGCTTACAGTCCCTTGACAAGTGGCTCCATGTGTGCCACCATTCAGAGCAGAGGAATGTCTGCTGTAGCATGATGACTTTGAGTCGCCTCTGGGTATTGGCAAGGCAAAGATGACCATGAAACCACTGTAAATAGGAGATGCCCAGAGGGCACCAGAGAACCATACCTGGAATGACACACCAACATGTCCTTTCAGGATGTTGGCCACATCTTCTGTGCGAATCCCTCCACTGCCCACTGGCTCAAGGCCACGGCACTCACTGAGGATGAACTTGAGGGCTGTGCCATCAGTGTCCTTCACCTGGTGGCTCTTGTACTAAAGGACACAGATGAAGATCTGGTCAGAGGTCACTAAGCCTGATGAATTTTTAAACACACAGCATCACTGAGGTGGAGACCCCAACAGTTTGGCCAGATCTCTGAGTGACCACTGAGTGACAAACCTGAGTTAACTACTACACCTGAGCTCACCTTCAGGACAGGCTATACCTCTTTGACGGCCTTTCAGCAGGGGATGCTTACCTGTGCAGATCCAGGCATAGTCTGATAGGAGGATCCCAGCGCTAGACTGGCAGACTGAACGAAGCTGGATTTCCCGACTCCTACTTGGCCGATGAGTAATATCCTGGCTTTGGGAAGTACACCACCAGTCGGCATATACTGGGTAATTCGTCTTAACAAATCTTGTTTCTTCCTAGTGTGGAGGAAAGTGGACCATCTGATTGACTGTTTCTAAGAACTCACTTGAAGTATCTGAGAAGACCCATGTCTTGACCTCCACCTGCTGTGTATTAAAAACCAACCTGAGCACTTCTTGTGGAATCCAGCTGCTCCGCCGCCAGGGTTGATCCAACAGGGCATCTGTATGGTCTGCTGGAGGACAAAGTTAGCCTGTTATGATGGTAGTTATGTGGAGCTGCCAAAGATAAAACAATCTAGAACATTAGAACAGATCTGACGAGGACAGGCCATTCATCCCAACCAAACGTCTAAATCCCATTTGTCTCCAAAATAATATCAAGTGGAGTTTTAAAAGTTCTTAAAGTCTTTCCAACCATTACACTACTTGATTATCTATTTCAGGCATCTGTGATCCTCTGTGTGACGAGAAACTTTCTAATATTTGTGTGTCCTCCTTACCCTATGTGGGCTACAAATTGATGTTGATGGACTCCTGATTGAACCCTCAGCATCAGTCTGTAATCTGAGTGTCATCTTTGATCAGCTCCTTACTTTCCCACCACACAGTGCAATATGACATGACATCTTGTTTTCATCTGCATTTCCTCCTCAGTGTGAAGGATACTGAAGCAGTGATTTGTTCTTTCATCACGACCCGTCAGGACTATTGCAACGCATTGTTTTATGGCCTCTCGACTAAATATATCGATAGATTACAATATGCTCAGAATTCTGCTGCTCGTCTACTTACACACACTAAAAAAATCTGCTCACATCATTCCTGTCCTCTATGATTTACATTGGTTACCAGTTTCTTCAAGAATCAAATGTAAAATTATTCTCATCACCTTTAAAGCTCTTCATGGTTTAGCCCCACATTATCTGTCTGAGCTGCTGCTTCCTTACACTCCTGCTCGTGCATTACGATCATCGGACGCTAACTTACTCACTGTACTTAAATACAGGTTAGCAACTATGGGTGGCAGAGCTTTCAGTGTGATGGCCCCTAAAATTTGGAATACTCTTCCTCTCAGTCTCTGTGAGGAAAAATCTATTATTCATTTCAAACTCCTGTTAAAAAATACATCAGTTTCAATGAGTATTATTCATTTTCTTTTTGCCCGCATATGATGTTTGCTGATGACATTGTGATCTGTAGCGATAGTAGGGAGCAGGTTGAGGAGACCCTGGCGAGGTGGAGATATGAGAGGAGAGGAATGAAGGTCAGTAGGACCACCAAGACAGAATACATGTGTGTGAATGAGAGGGAAGTCAGTGGAGTGGTGAGGATGAGGGAGTAGAGTTGATGAAGGTCAATGAGTTTAAATACTTGGGATCAACAGTACAGAGTAATGAGTGTGGAAGAGAGGTGAAGAAGAGAGTGCAGGTAGGGTGGAGTGGGTGGAGAAGAGTGTCAGGAGTGATTTGTGACAGACGGGTATCAGCAAGAGTGAAAGGGAAGGTCTACAGGATGGTCATCAGACCAGCTGTGTTATATGGGTTGGAGACGGTGGCACAGGAGACAGAGCTGGAGGTGGCAGAGTTAAAGATGCTAAGATTTACATTGGGTGTGACGAGGATGGACAGGATTAGAAATGAGGACATTCGAGGGTCAGCTCAGGTGGAACAGTTGGGAGACAAAGTCAGAGAGGAGAGATTAGAATTAGAATTAGAATTAGAACAATCTAGACGAGAACAGGCCATTCAGCCCAACAAAGCTCGCCAGTTCTATCCACTTGCTTCTCCAAGAAAACATCAAGTCGAGTTTTGAAAGTCCCTAACGTCTTACTGTCTACCACACTACTTGGTAGCTTATTCCAAGTGTCTATCGTTCTTTGTGTAAAGAAAACTTCCTAATGTTTGTGCGAAATTTACCCTTAACAAGTTTCCAACTGTGTCCCCGTGTTCTTGATGAGCTCATTTTAAAATACGAGTCTCGATCCACTGGACTAATTCCCTTCATAATTTTAAACACTTCAATCATGTCACCTCTTAATCTTCTTTTGCTTAAACTGTAAAGGCTCAGCTCTTTTAATCTTTCCTCATAATTCAACCCCTGTAGACCTGGAATCAGCCTAGTCGCTCTTCTCTGGACCTTTTCTAGTGCTGTTATGTCCTTTTGTAGCCTGGAGACCAAAACTGCACACAGTACTCAAGATGAGGCCTCACCAGTGTGTTATAAAGGTTGAGCAGAACCTCCTGTGACTTGTACTCCACACATCAAGGCGCTATATAACCTGACATTCTGTTAGCCTTCTTAGTGGCTTCTGAATACTGTCTGGAAGTTGATAGCTTGGAGTCCACTATGACTCCTAAATCCTTCTCATAAGGTGTACTCTCGATTTTTCGACCGCCCATTGTGTATTCAAACCTAATATTTTTACTTCCTATGTGTAATTCTTTACATTTACTGACATTAAATTTCATCTGCCACAAATCTGCCCAAGCCTGTCTGCTATCCAAGTCCTTCTGTGATGATATAACGGATTCCAAATTATCTGCTAATCCACCTATCTTGGTATCATCTGCAAACTTAACCAGCTTGTTTCTTATATTCCTATCTAAATCATTTATATATATTAAAAATAGCAGCGGCCCTAGCACTGACCCCTGTGGAACACCACTCTTAACATCGGCCAGTTCTGATGAGGTTCCTCACACCATCACCCTCTGCTTCCTGTGTCTGAGCCAATTCTGCACCCATCTAAAAACATCACCCTGAACTGCCACTTCTTTTAACTTGATGCCCAACCTCTCATGTGGCACCTTATCAAATGCTTTCTGAAAGTCCAGATGAATAATATCATGAGCTCCACTTTGATCGTCTCCTTTTGTTGCCTCCTCATAGAATTCCAGCCTGTTAGTAAAACACGACCTCCCTCTTCTGAACCCATGCTGACTGTTCAGAATAACTCCTGTCCTTGTCATGTGTTGCTCAATCTTATCCTTAATAATTCCTTCCATTAATTTTCCTGTGATTGCGTTGGTTTGGACGTGTGCAGAGGAGAGATGCTGGGTATACTGGGAGAAGGATGCTAAGGATGGAGCTGCCAGGGAAGAGGAGAAGAGGAAGGCCCAAGAGAAGGTTTATGGATGTGGTGAGAGAGGACATGCAGGCGATGGGTGTGACAGAACAAGATGACAAGGACAGGAAGAGATGGAATAAGATGATCCGCTGTAGCAACCCCTGATGGGAGCAGCTGAAAGAAGAAGAAAAATTATTTGTTTTCTTGTATGTAGCTTCTATTGTCTTGTTAATGTGTTTTTGTTGTATTGTAAGGTGCCCATGAGTGTATGAAAGGCTCTACATAAATACAACTTATTATTATTATTATTATTATTATTATTAAATTTCCAGCTGTGTTCTTGTTGAAGAATTTATTTTAAAGTCACAGATTGGATTGATTGCTGTAGTTCTTTTCATAATTTGAAATATGTCTATCAAATTGCCTTAGTCTTCATTTGTATAAACTGCAAAGGTTCAACTCCTTTAGTTCTAGCAGAATTGGTATCCGTTAAGGACATTACACCCAGTAGAGCAGATATTCTGAAAATGGCATCAGGGTTCCTGCTTCATTATGTAAGGGCTGCCCCACCCTGGCCAACTCTTCAGTTTTTGGCATCTGTGGTGCCCACTGGCCAAGTATGTGATTCTTACCTTTCTTTGTGGTTTTCCTTTTAAACTTCAGAGAAGCTCTGTCCATGACACCTGCAGGACCAAAAATAAAATGAGTGAAAAATGAGTTTTTCCATGAATGGACTGTTAATCACCAACATTACATTGAACTGCTGAGACAATCACACTAAAGCATCAGTAAAAAACGTTGGGACAAGTGATGCGCATGAAACTGCATTTTGCCCCATGGCAGCTCATCTGCCAACACTGCTCTGTCCTGTCAGAGAGTTTTTGACCAAATACAATGTGATTGTTGCGTCACACTTTCTATATTTACCAGATCTCGGCCCCTGTTACTTTTTAATTGAAACTGAGGATGGAGGGAAGATGCTATGCCACTCTGTTAGAAATCCACCAAAACAACACAGGAGGCTAATGACATGGAATTGAAAGTCCAGGAAATGTTCACAAGAATGGGAGAAGTGCTGGGACGAGTGTATTACAGCTCAAGGGGAGCTTTTTGACAGTTACTAAAATGGAATTGCTGTAAGTTGTGTGATAAAGTGTTCTTAAACAATTTTGGATATTTTTGGGTCGACCCCCTCATGTATGAGGGGGAGTCAAGCTAAAGTTAGAAAATGGGATTTATCAGAAAATGGAATGAACCTTAAGAAACCGATAACGTCGTTTCTCAATGTAGTCTCCACCCTTCTCGATGCACTTGCGCCACCTGCCTGAAAGTGCCAGGTTTCCAGCAGAATAAAACGCTTTCTTCATGTCGTCATCTGTCTTAAATCAACGACCACCCAGATGTTTTTTTAGCGGTCCAAAAAGGTGGAAATCACATGGTGCCAGATCTCCTGAATAATAAGGATGTGGAAATACCTCAAACTTCAGTTTCTCCAGACAAGCCTTGGTGTTCTTAGCAGTGTGTGGCCGGGCGAACATTGACTTGCAGCAAAAAGGACCCCTTGAGACAGCAGTCACTGCCACTTCGATCGAACAGCAGGCTTCATATTGGTCTCCAGCAAGTCACAGTAACTTTCACTAGTGACTGTAGTACCCCTTGGCATGTAGTGCTCAACAATAATGGGTGCACGAGTGGTAGTGAGGTCAAGACAACTCTTTTATTCTGTAGGCACTGAGAAGGGTGGAGACTCCATTGAGAAATGACATTACCAGTTTTGTTAAGGTTTGTTTCATTTCTAATAAATCCCGTTTTCTAGCTACAGTATAGCCTGACTCCCCCTCGTATATATTCTTCTTACTGTTCAGCCTCAGGCACTGGTAAATACTGCATTTACTAAAGCAGGGGTCTGCATGCTGATATAATTCTACCAGTTGTGTTATATATAATATCAAAATTGGTCCAGTTATAATGGCCATATTTTTGATGCCCATTATAACCGGATCATATATTATTGATCATTCAATATTCTGAAAGACATAGGATCATATGTGAAAAGAATGTTTTGTCAAATTTCAATTTTTAACACATTTATTAAAAATTGTATTACAAATAATAAATTAAAAATTTTATCAATGCAAAATATCATAGTTTGAATAAGAAAGAATTCTAATATGATTATCCATCCATCCATTATCCAACCCGCTATATGCTAACTACAGGGTCACAGGGGTCTACTGGAGCCAATCCCAGCCAGCACAGAGCACAAGGCAGGAACAAACCCCGGGCAGGGTGCCAGCCCACCGCAGGACACACACACACACACACACACACACCAAGCACACACCAGGGACAATTTAGGATCGCCAATGCACCTAACCTGCATGTCTTTGAACTGTGGGAGGAAACCAATGCAGACACGGGGAGGACATGCAAACTCCACGCAGGGAGGACCTGCGAAGCGAACCCTTACTGCGAGGCAGCAGTGCTACCACTGGCCCATCGTGCCACCCTTGTAATATGATTAATCATTCTTTATTATTAATCAATTAATGCAAAGCAATTGTATAACTACATTCGTGGCTTTATTTTTGGTTCCAGTTATTTGACTAAAATAAGTAGCTTGTTTCTTAAAGCCAGAAACAGCCCTTTTTATAGCTTCACTTTTCTTATCAGAGTTTTTAAACGTGGACTGATTAGTTTAGTCTGATAATGTCTTTGTACACTTGACGTACGACACACGACACTCTCACAGCATGATGCACACACAGCACGATCCTTTTATGTGTACCAATCCATATTCATTCATCCAAGTCCGAGTCTTGAAAAGAGCGAGCATCAAGTTTTTGTCTGTTATGAGTCATTTTAGGGCAGCAGATTACTTAATAACAACAAGAGGTTTGTTTTATCATACCATAGCACTGAACACATGATTTCCATTTACGTGTGACTCGCATGCACAAAACGTAGGTGACGGCACAAACACATGTGCTGTAATTAAAATATCATTTTTTACTATATTTCTATTAAATCAGAGAGAGAGAGAGGTTATGAGCACGCACTGATACAGCGCATTGCTGCACCCACCACACGACACACTAACTCGAGGACCCGATTCAATCAGAGTGCCATTGAAAATCATTCTGCGTGCCACGCTAGGTTGCCGACCCCTGTACTATAGCATTAGAGATTGCACATCTCCTGTCTTTCTTCAAACATAAAAGTAACAGCACTGACAAGCTGCATCAGCCAGTAGTGAGTCCTGAAGTATGACCTGGCCTTCCATCATGCAAATGAGAAACTTGACAGCCAGCAGAAAGGGCATCTATAAACACTGCAAGGCTGCAATGTCACAAACAGAATTTAGTGTGGCCTTTTAAGCCAAATAAAAGAACCATGAGTAAAGAACCCATTCTAGAACTTGGCGCAAGAACTACATTGGTGTCAGTAGTGGGATAAGGATAAGAACTACAGTCCAAATTAGCAAAGTGCTGAGTGCCATGGAGACCCCAACAGACCAGCTTAGCTCTTCTGAGGAGCTGCTGGAGAGCCCTGAGGCTGATCTGAAGTGTTATTTGCAGCATCTGCAGGAGAAGGAAGAGAGCTGAGAGATGAGACTGCCACCTCTGCAGCTCCAACACTACCGCTCCACCTGCTAAGGTCCATTGGCCTGGGTGAGCTTCGGACATATGGAACTGGAAAAAAAAGTAGCAGATCAGGTTGACCAAGACCCCAGGTGAGCCATGTGGAGCAGAGCAGGTGATACAACTGTGACGGCAAAGGACAAATACAGTACAGACAGCAGTGATGTTACAAAGTAACTGGGGAGGGAGAGTCTCAGAGCCGAGCTCTGGACCTGGATCAGTGTTTACAGTTTCAGTTCAGTGAAGGAAAACAGCAAAGAGACTACAACATCTGCAACTCCACGCTAAAAGGTTTGCCAGCTCACTTATAATCGACAGTTCATGCAAATGAGCAGCTTGACAGTCAGCGTCAGAGGTCTTTTATAAAATCGACAAGCCTGCAGATTGGCAACTAGAGCTGCGATGGCGAGTGGCTCCTTAAAGGATAACGCACCACCTAAAACAGCCACGTAAAGAGCAGAGAGTCCATTCTGGTTCATCATTCAGCAAGCAGTTAATGACCCTGAAGAAGAAATCTGACTTGAAACAAATTGACTGAAACAATTCAGACAGCAGCCTTAACATAGACAGCCATGTCTGCCTGCAACATAAAAGACCCTCTGCACTGAACGGCTGGCTTCTCTTTGGGGGTTCATTTGAACTCATTAAGGCTCAGTGGATCTGTGTGAGCTTATGTTATTGTTTCTTTTCTTTAATTTACCACTTTATTGCCTGTATACTGTAATGAGAACAATAAAAAAAATACAGTTTGCTAAGTACAGGTCATAATATGTAATGTATTTTATATTAGGATTACTTAGATACTCGACTAAAGCTAGCATTGCATCCAACAGCAGTGATACAGACAGGCACACAACAATGACAAACCCATTGGATGCTTTTCAGAAGATAGGATAAGAGTTTGAAATGTAAGAGTATAGATTAAAGAGTTCTGGGGAAACAATTGAAAAATTAAACATTAAGAGGATTATTATTATACAGTATATTTGTATATGTTTAAGTTCAGAAAACTAACCAGTGTGTATGTGATTGTGAGAAAATGTGAAATAGTGGCTTGGGACTTTGTAAATCAACTTGTTTTACATAGTTATCTAAAAGTAACGTAACTGATAAGCAACCAGCATGTGGGGAATTTATCAGTTGTCTGATTTCGATTGACATTTTACATAAAGCAGTTAGCAAGTCATTTAAATTCAGTTCAGATCAGGTCAGGTCGGGTTGGGGAGCATGCACCGGTACAGCATATTGCCGCACCCACCACATTACGAAGCCTTCTGTCTGCTGGAGCCAGGTGTTACAAGGGCATCCCCTTAACCTGGTCCAGCCACTCAGGCCCTCAACAACAAGGATCCTATGAGCTGGATCACCCTCGGGGAAATGCGCCACATGGCTGTGTAGCGGTCCGGTGCCGCTAAGATTCACACCGTCAATATGACGGTGATTTATTTATTTTTATAGAGGAGATCCCAGGGACGCTCTCAGCCTTAGCCCGACGTGCACACACTCACAAACAGAGACAAAATAAAGCACACTGGGAACTAAGAACAATTAAAGAAAATAATGAAATTAAATAATATTAATGAAAACAATAATACCACCCCTGTACCCCTACATTGATATTACATTAAACACTTACAGTTAGGTCCATAAATATTTGGACAGAGACAACTTTTTTCTCATTTTGGTTCTGTACATCACTACAATGAATTTTAAATGGAACAACTCAAATGTAGTTGAAGTGCAGACTTTCAGCTTTAATTCAGTGGGTGAACAAAACGATTGCATAGAAATGTGAGGCAACTAAAGCATTTTTTTAACACAATCCCTTTATTTCAGGGGCTCAAAATTAATTGGACAAATTAAATAACGAAATAAAATGTTCATTTCTAATACTTGGTTGAAAACCCTTTGCTGGCAATGCCAGCCTGAAGTCTTGAACTCATGGACATCACCAGATGCTGGATGTCCTCCTCTTTAATGCTCTGCCAGGCCTTTACTTTTAGTTGCTGTTTGTTTGTGGGCCTTTCTGTCTGAAGTTTAGTCTTCAACAAGTGAAATGCCTGCTCAGTTGGGTTAAGATCAGGTGACTGACTTGGCCATTCAAGAATTTTCCACTTCTTTGCTTTAATAAACTCCTGGGTTGCTTTGGCTGTATGTTTTGGGTCATTGTCCATCTGTATCATGAAACCCCCGCCAATCAATTTGACTGCATTTAGCTGGATTTGAGCAGACAGTATGTCTCTGAACACCTCAGAATTCATTCGGCTGCTTCTGTCCTGTGTCACATCATCAATAAACACTAGTGTCCCAGTGCCACTGGCAGCCATGCACGCCCAAGCCATCACACTGCCTGACTCCACCGTGTTTTACAGATGATGTGCTATGCTTTGGATAATGAGCTGTTCCACGCCTTCTCCATACTTTTTTCTTGCCATCATTCTGGTAGAGGTTGATCTTGGTTTCATCTGAATGTTTTTCCAGAACTGTGCTGGCTTTTTAGATGTTCTTTAGCAAAGTCCAATCTAGCCTTTCTATTCTTGAGGCTTATGAGTGGCTGCACCTTGCAGTGCACCCTCTGTATTTACTTTCATGCAGTCTTCTCTTTATGGTAGACTTGGATATCGATACGACCAAGCCCTGGAGAGTGTTGTTCACTTGGTTGGCTGTTGTGAAGGGGTTTCTCTTCACCATGGAAATGATTCTGCGATCATCCACCACTGTTGTCTTCTGTGGACGTCCAGGTCTTTTTGCGTTGCTGAGTTCACCAGTGCTTGCTTTCTTTCTCAGGATGTACCAAACTGTAGATTTTGCCACTCGTAATATTGTAGCAATTTCTCGGATGGGTTTTTTCTGTTTTCGCAGCTTAAGGATGGCTTCTTTCACCTGCATGGAGAGCTCCTTTGACCGCATGTTGTCTGTTCACAGCAAAATCTTCCACATGCAAGCACCACACCTCAAATCAACTCCAGGCCTTTTATCTGCTTAATTGATAAGACATAACGATGGACTTGAACACACCTGCCCATGAAATAGCCTTTGAGTCAATTGTCCAATTACTTTTGAGCCCCTGAAATGAAGGGATTGTGTTAAAAATGCTTTAGTTGCCTCACATTTTTATGCAATCGTTTTGTTCAACCCACTGAATTAAAGCTGAAAGTCTGCACTTCAACTGCATCTGAGTTGTTTCATTTAAAATTCATTGTGGTAATGTACAGAACCAAAATGAGAAAAAAGGTGTCTCTGTCCAAATATTTATGGGCTGAACTATAAACACAAACAACTCCACACAGCAAAGTTCATAGAAAACAACAACGGATGCAATGAAAGATGACAATAGTAAGTCCAGAGATCTGTACACTGAAAGGGAATGAAAAAACAGTCCTACCGGTAGACACTGTAAGGGTGAAGACGTATGGATGGTTCAGGAGTGCTCCTTTTCTTGCAGGGAAGCCAATGAATCCACTATCAGTCCTTAGCACACAGGTACACAGAAGACGATCCAGACCCCAACAACGAAACAATCCAGGACACATCGACTAAATACGGCTTAATCATCAAAAGGCAGTCCGACAGGTAAATGGAACACAAAATACAACAACACAAAACACCTTCGGACACCTGCCCTCCTTTTAAACCCCTCTGACCACCTTTGACCCCAACAGTCCCTGCAGGGTCTACTGGGAGATGCAGTTTTAACTAATAGTAGCACTGCTACAACCGTACTGCCGCCCCCTCACAATGCAGGTAATGTGCCTCATTTGGGACTCTGTGAGCAACCACTCATTCGACACAAAGTCAAACCAACAGCACCAAGGATTCTCGAAAGGAGTCCAGTCTTCGTCTCAGGTCACTGGATAGCATCCATGTCTCGCAACCATATAACAAGAAAGGAAGCACCACAACTCTTAAGACTCTGGCCTTCTTCCTTTTGCAGAGAAGCGCCTCACACCCCTTTCCAGTGACCTCCTGACTGCCCCATGCTCTCCCAATTTATCTACTGACTTCATAGGAAGAGTCACCAGAGACATGAATGTCACTGCCAAGTTTAGTAAACCTCTCGACAAGGTTGACCCTCTCTCTGCTGCTGGTTGTGCCTAAGAGGTCATTTAAGGCCCTGGTCTTGGTTTTTACCAGGACCCTCACAAGACCAGACACTCAGGCTCCTCGCTCAGTCTCTCGAGATCTCCGATCAGAGCCTCCATTGAAGATCACAGCATCGCCAGCAAAGTCAAGATCAGTGAATCTTTCTTCGCCAACAGATGCCCCACAGCCGCTGGACACCCTGACCCTGCCCAACACCCAGTCCATACAAGCATTGAACAGAGTAGGAGCAGAACACACGCCTGACGAACCCCAGAATCAACTGGGAAAAACACAGAGGTTCTGTCTTCTCTCTGTCCAGCGCTCACAGTACCAGTGTGCCATTCAAAGAATTCTTAAAGGCATTTTTAGAGAAGAGAGAAGACAACTTAGATTCCCAATCTATCATTAGCGTTATTAAGATGGCGCCGACTGGTGTGGCTGGCTGTCTTGCTCGTCTCTCTAGTCTATGTTTTAACTTTGTTTTTACGTTTATCCCAACGGTCACTGTCCTATGATCGTGAGTCTTTACTAAATATATTTTCTGGCTTGCTTTCCTCTCAGTTTTCATCTCCTTTGTTTTATTCATCTCCTGACTTCTTCACCGGAGACGCAAACGGCGCTGTTGTGGGAAAAGAACCGGAATTGCTGTTAAACAACGGCGACTCAAGTCCCAGAGCTTTGATTCCCGATGCCTGCGAGTCTTTTATGACCCATCTTTTCCTGCTCAGGACTCCATCACTGTTTCATGGGCGCTGGACACCGGATTTAATTTCTCCATTTCAAGACAGCATCACTTTTCCTTGGCCTGCAATCGAGTAGTAAACACTGCTAATCTCCGCACGCTCACCCGTGCTCATCCTGCAACGAGCTCTTCTAATTCTATCAAGGCTGCTCTCCTGAACGTGAGATTAGTGTCTAATAAAACTTTTTTTCTGCAAGACTTTATTACATCAAAAAAAAATCTGGATTTCTTCTTCATCACTGAGACTTGGATTTTAAATGGTGACTCTTTGTGTTTTACTGACTAGGCTGGAATTGATTCTTAAAATCTTGTTGCTAGTTTTTAAATCTTTACATGAGCTCGCTGCTGCCTATTGATCTGAATTGTGTGCCTTACACCAGCCATCCAGAGTGCTTAGATCTTCTGGTCAGTTGTCTCTTGTTGTCCCTCGTACCGAGTGTCACACTAAGGGGGACAGACAGGGCCTTTGCAGCTGCTGCTCGTCACCTGTGGAACTCTTCACCTCGTCACATAAAGGAGTCGTCTACAATTGAACTGTTCAAAAAAAGATTAAAAACTCAATTTCTACTCACTTGCATTCCGTGACCTTCAGTAATACTGATGGTTTCCTCTTTGTGATTATATAACATGATTTCTATTTATTATGTATCTTATTTTATGTTCATATATTTTATTTCTATTTATGTTAATTGTTTTGTTTTTCTTTTATTCTATTATTGTAAAGCACATTACTATGTTGTTTTAAATGTGCTATATAAATACATTGACATTGGCATCATTCCGCTGCTCCCAGGCATCACACCTGGCTTAAGAAGACAAAGACTACAGCAACTAAAACTGTAGCCACCTGATGTGAAGCTTGCCATGTGATTCCAGCTGCTTTTCATATTTAATGAGTAATGTTAAAAAGTAATGATTGATATAAAGTTACCTTTCTAAAGCTGTCTTGTTGTTTACTGACATTAAGCAATGATTAACGAGCATTAATATAACAAGCAGAATATTTGTGCAGCTCTTTCAAAGTTAGCTATCTGGGTGCGGAGCACCACATTCGTAAATCCCAGCAAAAACACAACTCTTGAGGCAGCTCTGGGCCTTTGCCAAGGTACTCTTAAGTGTAACCCTTTCAGGGGAAGTGACCCGGGTGCAGGCTGCCATATTTGTAGCTCAGAAAGGGGAGAGATTAGCACCTGGCATCTGTTAAAGTATTCTGTCTTTGACTTTGGTCAAAGACATGAGTGATGAGCGAAGATTAAAAAAAGTTAAGTATGGCAGGCAGTACACAGAAAATAAGACTAATAATTTAGGAACTTCCAATATTAACTTGTCCACCAACAGAAAAGGTACCTTAAAGGTTAAAGCACCTTTTTTGAACACTTTTCATGATAAAACATGGGACTTATTTCGTCACTTTATTAGCATTAGTCTGCATGTTTCAGTTTGAGTGAACTGTTTATGTTTTGGTATAATCTTTACTTTGCTCTCCATTTTATGATTTTTAATTAATTATTCAGAAAGCAATCTTTTTCCTATTAATTCCTTTTATGTGGTGTCACAGACGGCCGGGGTCCTCGCCTGGCCAGGACACCTGTTCACTGAGAGGACCGGGGGAGCAAGAGTGGGCAGAACAGTACCTACCCTGGGACGCTAGATGGCAGCCCCCATGTGTTGCAGTGGTCCCTCCGACCTATGCAAGACTTCCAGGGAGATGGTGTGGTCTACAGCCCTATTGGGATCACTGCTAAGGGGTGGTGGAGCTGCTCCAGAGTCCATATGGGTGATCCTTTCACCACACCCAGAAGTGCCAGAGTTACAGGAGGAGTGGAGGAGAGCGAGAAGAAAGAAAGAAAAAGAATAGCTCATCTGAAATCACCTGGTAACAAAAAGCACAAAGATATATGCATCTTGAAACCAAAACAAATTAACTTAAACTACATTCTGCTGGAGTATTGTGTGGGGATTGTGCTTTTGGGACTGTGCTGTGCCTGTGGGAGTATTGTGTGGGATTGTGCTTTTGGGACTGTGCTGTGCCTGTGGGAAACGGGGAAGGCATTTCCCACAAGGAGAAGAAAAATAAGAACTGTGTTGTTACAAGTGTGCCTCCAGCATCAGTCTGTGTCTATCTGTCTATCTGTTATATAGTGCCTTGCGTATCTATCTATCTATCTATCTATCTATCTATCTATCTATCTATCTATCTATCTATCTATCTATCTATCTATCTATCTATCTATCTATCTATCTATCTATCTATTATACACTGTCTTTCATTTCTATCTATCTGTGTCTTTAAAGTGTCTTCAGTGCACATTTAGATCCCTTTACTTTGTTCACATTTTGTTATGTCGTGGCTTGTGCTAAATTCATTCAGGTTCATTTTCTTTCTCATCAAGCATCATTCAGTACTCAAGAATAACAAAGATAAAATGGGATTCTACACATTTTTGCAAATGAAAAAATTGAACTCTCACACTGTCACAACTCCTCAGACCCTTTGCTTGGCTCAGGTGAATCTCATTCTGTTGATCGTTGTTGAGTTGTTTGGAGTCTTACGTGGTCAATTTAATTTGTTGGACCTGATTAGGAAAGGCACATACTTATCTATAGAAGGTCCTACAAGTGAATAAACACTGAGCTTAGAAAGAGAATTGTGTTAAAGCATGCACCAGGAGAAAGCTGCAGCATTGAAGGTTCTCAAGACCATAGTGGCCTCCGTAATTTTTAAAGAGAAGACGTTTGGATGACTATGACTCTTCCTAGAGCTGACTACCCAGGGAAGAAGGGCCTGGGTAAGAGAGGTGACCAAGAAACAATTGTCACCAATGTTTTCAGATGGGAGAAACTTCCAGAAGGACAACTGTCATTGCAGCACTCCACTGATTTTGACTTTATCACAGAGTGGCAGTATGGAAGTCACTCTTCAGTAAAAGACACCTGAAGGCCCACTTGAAGCCTCCATAAAAACATCATAAGGACTTTCAGATGGTGAGGAACAAGATACTCAGAACTGATAAGACCAAGATTGAGCTATATGGCCACAATTCTAATTGTTATGTCTGTAGATAATGTGGTGCCATTCATCACATGTCCAATACCACTCCAACAGCGAAGCAGGGTGGTGGCAGCATCAGGGACTGGGAGGTGAGAGAGATCTGAAGGAAAGCTGAACAGAACAAAGTCAAGAGATATCCTTAATGTAAACCCTCTGGACCTCAGACTAAGCCAAGGCTTACATAGCAAAGACAACACAGAAGTAGCTTAGGGTAGCACTGTGAATGTCCTTGAGTAACCCAGTGAAAGCCCAGACTTGAACCTAATCGAGCATCCCTGAAGACACCTGATAATAGCTGTCCAACAAATGTCTCCATCCAACTTGATAAAACTTGAAAGGATCTGCAAAGAATGGCAGAAAGTCCCCAAATCCAGGCATATTCAGCTTGCCACATCAGACCCAAGAAGACTCCAGGCTGTACTTAAGGCCGTAAGTCTCTTTATTTTTTATGTGTAATTGTTATGACATTACAGAGGTGAAACTTAATGTTAGTTATAGAAAATCATTAAAATAATACTTTCTCCTTTTTTTATTTTGTATTATCTTGTTTGATCATATTTACTCCACTTGATCCCCTGTTTACTCTTTTTTCATTATTATCTTAGTCATAAGCAGATCTTATATGATTTGATATGTCTTGCAGGTATTTCATTCACACCACTATGGATGCCCTCATAGGTGCCAGTTGGCTTCTTACCTTCTAGTGATTCTTTGTTGCCCATTTTATGAGACCTCAGCACCTGCAAGATGAAAGAGAAGGGAGAGGTATGAGTAGCTGGCAAAAATGTGTCCCTGGCATCATCCTAATATTGTACTGAAATGTCACAGAAATATTAGGAAGATTTTCTTCACACAGAGAACCACTGACACTTGGAATAAGTGAACAACTATTGTAGCAGACAGTAGGACTTCAAGAACCTTCAACATTCAAGTTGATTCAAGAGGAGTTAAGTGGATAGGACTGGCGACCTTTGTTGGACTGAATAGCCTGTTCTTGTCCGTGTCTTTCTAATGTTCTAATGTCAGTTTAATGAGCATTTGATGGATTTTGAGACTTCAAGACAAACATGGAGCATCAGAAATGGCCATCTCTTGAGCATCATGCAGCTAGCAGAAAAATCAGAGAAGCAGATGGTCATTACTAGGTCTCATACCAGACACAAGAATTGATTGATGGGCAATCTAAGCAAAAGAGAAAACTGAATGAGGGCAAGGATGTAGACAACAAGTGTGAGGAGGGTAACTGCGGTACCTACACCATTAGAGCAAGGCACACCTCGCAAGGAATGAAGATGAGGCGAGGGCATTTCAGCAGGCATCAAAGGAAGCATCAAAGGAAGAGGATATGGACTGGTATGTGCAGGAAATACCATATACAGTAAACAAATATACTGTATATACAATCAAACCAAATCAAATCAGTTTATTGTCATTATGTTTTGTCAGAATAAAATTACACCAGTAACTACTCAAGTCAATGCCAAAAAAAATAATGAACACTTAAAAGTAAGGCAAAAATAACATGAAATAGCAGAATATAACATAAATTACAAGAGATAGTTAAAGGGCTGTAATTTCTGTTCAGATATTGGACAACTAACCCAATATAAGTAACCACGTTTAAGTAACAAGCTGGTTAAGTTTGCAGGTGATACCAAGATAGGTGAATTGGCAGATAATCGACAGTCCATTGAATCACCATGGAGGAACTTGGACAGGATACAGGCTTAGGCTGATTTATGTCAGATGAAATTTAATGTCAGTAAATGTAAAGTATTACACATAGGAGGTAAAAATGTTAGGTTTGAATACACAATGGGCAGTCGGAAAATCAAGAGTCCACCTTATGAGAAGGAGTTAGGAGTCACAGTGGACGCTAAGCTATCGACTTCCCGACAGTGTTCAGAAGCCTTTAAAAAGGCTAACAGGTTATATAGCGCCTTGATGTGTGGAGTACAAGTCACAGGAGGTTCTGCTCAGGATTTATAACTCACTGGTGAGGCCTCATCTCGAGTACTGTGTGCAGTTTGGGTCTCCAGGCTACAAAAAGGACATAGCAGCACCAGAAAAACTCCAGACAAGAGGGCCCTAGAAAATTCCAGGGCTACAGCAGGTGAGTTATGAGGAAAGATTTAAAGAGCTCAACCTTTTCAGAGATTAATGATTGAATTGTTCAAAATTGTGAAGGGAATTAGTACAGTGAATTGAGACTGTGACTTTAAGATGAATTCATCAAGAACACGGGGACACAGTTGGACACTTGTTAAATGTACATTTCATACAAACATTAGGAAGCTTTTCTTCACCCAGAGATTCACAGACACATGGAATAAGTGACCAAGTAGTGGACAGTAGGACTTCAGGGACCTTCTAAAACTTGAATTGATGTTATTTTAGAAGACTTGAGTGTGTAGGGCTGGCAAGATTTGTTAGACTGAATGGCTAGATCTCATCCAGATTGCTCTAATATTCTAATATATATTGCCATTGCATTCAAAAAATTTTAACTTTGTTACTTAAAAGAAAGGAAATTCAGTATTGCACTATTACTTAAATTATGGCCTCATTTAAATTTACAATTCCGCTGAAGGATGGCCCTAGGACAAGAACTGTTTCTGAATTTGCTTGTGTGGCCATCAATAGTTCTGTAGCACTTATTAGACCACAGAAGATCAAAGAGATGGTTACAAGGGTCAAATGGATCTTTAATAATATTAAACACACTCTTCAAGCAGCGTGATCTGTAAATGTCTTCAATTGCTGGGATCTTCCGTGCTGTTCTAATAACCCGCGGAAGAGCTTCCTGTTCAGCTTTGGTACAGCTGCCATACCAAGCTGTGACTCAGTGGGTTTACGGGGTTTCTAAAGACCATGAAGAGGCTACAAAAAGGACATAGCAGCACTAGAAGAAGTCCATAGAAGAGCTACTAGGCTGATTTCAGGGCTACAAGGGATGAGTTAGGAAGATATATTAAAAGAGCTGAGCCTCTGCAGTTTAACCAAACGAAGATTAAGTGGTGATGTGATTGAAGTGTTTAAAGTTATGAAGGAATTTAGTCCAGTGGCTCGAGACGGTGACTTTAAAATGAGCTCAACAAGAAGCAAATCAAAGTTGCTACTGCAATCAGTCATCTGATGACTTGACGGTGGTGGGTGATCATACATGTTAATGGAATCTGTTTTTTGATTGCCACCTGTGTTTGCATTCACCAGTATTGGTAATTTTAACAAACTGCACTTTTCTGTCGGTCAATAATTTCTCAGACACACTGCTGACCAGAATGAGTGTCCCTGCCATAGAGTTGGGGATGAGCAGTTCCAGCTGACACTTTACTCATTCCTCACTCATTCGACAAGATTAGGCAGAACTTGACATGATGACATGCTCTGACATCAAATTTCGAATAGGTCATATGATAGTTAAAATATGACTTTTGGCAGCTCTTGCCAATGTTGAACTGTAGAAAATCATCAGAAGGCATCGGGGCAAAGAAGGAACAAACCCAGGAAAAAAAGTGGCTTCTGAAAACTTTTAGTTAGAAACTAAGCAATAAATCTGATACTCCTCCACCTGCTGCAGTGATCCCATCAAAAATGTTACCAGAAGATGACTGAGAGTGCGATCCAGTCAAATATTTAGCTGTGGAGGAGATGGGAATTTAACATGAATAATGTTTGATTTTTATTGGAGAGGTGACAGCATTTGTACAAGCATCAACATTTACTTCATGTAAAGCAGTCTTAGTTTGCATAAAGGTAATGTCACATTAAAAGGCTTCTCCAGTGATGCCAATCGTATTCAGGTGTTGTGCTCCCATGACCTTGAATCACGCAATGCAACATACCCAGAGACTGTGTCCAGCTAATGTGTGACTCACCCCAACAAAATCATCCGGGTTTGATTTTATCTAAAGTCATAGGGGTGGGCTCTGTGTGTGTGAGAGCTGTCAACCAATGAGTCCTCACCCAGGAGTACAGACCATAGAATGCAGCCATGAGGAATAAGGAATGTGGGTGCCATGGACCTGAGGGCGGAGTTTGTGAGTAAACTTACCGTATCTGTAACTCTTAATGTAATATATTTCATTCTTGTAAGGAGAGGTGCATGTGCAGAATCCAAAAATATGAAGTTATGCCTCTTGCTGTACAATGGTGATAGATAGATAGATAGATAGATAGATAGATAGATAGATAGATAGATAGATAGATAGATAGATAGATAGATAGATAGATAGATAAACAAAAAACCCTCTTTCAAAAACATAGCTAAATTAATAAAAGGGAAAAAAAGCTAAAATGATAGAAATAATTTTGGATTTGGCTAAAGATAAGAGTAGTCCCAGTCCCAGTCCCAGTGAAGCACCATAAATCATACAGCCATGAGTATAAAAAAGCCCCAGTAATGTTTATTGAGACATTTCTGTCAGAATAGTAAGGCAATGTGGTATAATGGTCTGGGCTTTGGGCCTCAAATCCTGTTACTGACATTATGTGCCCATAAGCAAGTCCATTTGGAGAAAAAATGTAACCAATTGGATAAAAGCGTTAGCCACATAAGTACGTGTAATTAAAACCTAAATGAGTTATCTGCTGGCGTAGTGTGTCACAGAGAAGATGTGCCGCGTTGTTTGCAATTGTGCTCAGTTTGGCATTCATTCTCCTCTCCACTACTACCTCCAGCAGGTCAGGATGACTTCCCATAACTATACCTGCCCTCTTAAATAACCTGTTAGTTTGGTGGGTCTTTCTTCAAATGATGTTATCAGCCCAGTGCATCACAGCTTAGAAAACTGCAGTGGCCATCAGAGAGTTGTAGAACAAGTAAAGGACGACACTACCACACATGAAATGAACACAGTCTTCTAAGTAAAAAGAGCCTACTCTGCCTGCTCTCCTCTAGTTTCCCTGTGCTCTGAAACCAGTCCAACCTGTCATTGATGTAGCCCCCCCAAGTACTTGTAACAGTGTACCAACTCCATTTCTACTTCCTGACTCCATTCGAACTTATAACTTCCTCAGAGTGCTTAAGAAGTGTTTGAAGATTCTTGAATTTCTGTCTAACTAATGTTAACTGTTTTTGTAATCTAGAAATTATAACTCGCTTCATGTGTGATGATCAATTTTGTAAACTTGTCCTGTAACATTTGTTCAAAACAGTCCCCCACACTAACATTTAATTGATTATGTTGACTTCTTTTGTATGTTGCTTTGGAAAGAAGTGTCAGCTAAGAAAATAACTGTAAATAAATAATGAATAGCGACCCAGCGTAGAGGCTCTTTGGTACGTTGAAACTCAATAAGCCATTCCTTGGCCTTGCTGACGTTGATCTGCAGACAACTCAGAAACAAAGTCCACCCCAGACTCCTCTCTTGTGTCTCATCTTCCTGGTCAATACACTCCATTAGTGCAGAGAATTTCAGCAAGTGATGTGATGGTGTCCACACGAGTGACAGTCAAGGCCTTGTATATCTGACACTGACACACGGCCAGTGAGAGTGGGCAGTTAGTGCCCCATATTAGAATATACCCAGAAAATATGTGGAACTATCGTTCAAAATAATGTAACATATACAGTAGGTAGTTCAAATGTATTTTTAAGATTTTATTGTAACAAACATATCTTTAAATATGTTGTGTATAAATCATGGAATACACTGTGTGTCCAGAGACTGTAGCAGAACTTTCTACCTGTGGGTAGCTACACCCAGTTGTCTCAATGATTTTCTAATTTATTAATTTTATTTATTATTTATTAACTTCAAGTTAATTGATCTGCCAACGTGCTTAGGTGGCAATTTATGCTCTTATTGGACGCCTGGACGTAGTTAATACGTTTATAATTTCTGCTGTTGCACAGTGTCATTTGATCTCAATGTAAGAAGCGCCTGAGATGATATTTTTAAAGCCATGTTAATATATTTTCAAAATGCACAGCTAAACGCAACAATCACAAAAACTTGAAATGTCTAAAAATATGTTGCAGAATGTATAATAGAATTTACAATACGTTTAACAATCAATCATAGTTGTTCTCAAAAATATATCTCATAATACAGTATATCATTCATACTATTTTCAGATATACTAAGAAATGAATATGTTATTCTTTTCAAGAATATATTGCAATATATAATGGTAATAGTTACATGTAGTTAATGTAATATATTTATTCTTAAAGCATTTTATAGTATTATCTAAATATATTTATGTAGATAGTAATATATTTTGAAAGTGTATTTCACATATATATATATCACTTTGTAATGCCCGACGAGTAAAGCTGTATTTAACTGATGAGCTGAAGCATGGAATATCACAAGCTGAAGTAGCACTAAGCCTGCGACACTAACTAAGCGAAGACCACTCACCTTAGCTAAAAACACATCCCAACCTGCTGTCCCTACAAAGAAACTGCAAGCAGAAATCAAAGTCCAAAGGCAGAAGAGCATTTGAAATTTGACAAACGAGAGGAGACCTTTCAGTCCATGTAGCTCGTTTGTTTAGCTAATAGCTGGGCTGCCGTCCCAACGTCTCATCCTGAACCCTTGCAGCACGAAAATATGTTTACTTCTGTAAACTGTGAGCAAATCTCCTTGACGAAGGAGCAGCACTACGGCAGCATTGTGACACTTCAGCAGGAGATTGTCACTCAGGGATGTGCTGGAATGGCGGGAGTCACCCGTCTGAATGTGCTGCACCCACCTTGGACTCTCTGGGGTCTCTCACGACTCTTGCAGAGCTGACCGACATGCAGCAGATTTCTCAATCATTGCTGCTCTCTGCATGGGTGCTATTAGCAGGCGACTGACAGAGCCTCACAATCTGCTCGCTAACCCTGAGTTTTGCTGAATAATCAAAAGTCTTCCAACACCGGGCTGGGCATGCAGTTGAACTGCACTGCAGTGGATGAGCCATAAATTCAGATTCCTGCCACCTTCCAAATTTACACGAGTGATACCAGAACACGGCAGGCACTTACCTGGTAGCTGTCTGCAGTTCTGCTTCACCTGTCTGAAGCCGAGGGCCAGCGCACCTTTTCAATCTGCCACTTGCAGAACCTGTCATTCCAGAAAAACTGCTGGTGTGCCCTAAACTCTCAAATTCCACGCAAAGCACTTGTTTCTTCCAAGGCATTAATGCACCTACCCTCGGGGTGTAAGGGACGGCCAGCGGGAGAGGCTCATAGTGGATACTATAAGTTTATTTTCTGTCTGTGAGGATATGTGGCAAACACTTCAATGGGAAATGTGGCCGCAAGACTGAGAAACAGTGATGGACTGGTTAGGTGACATCGCAGGTGTTGTGTTAGCTCCCTAACATAAAGCTTCTTAAAAGGTCAAGCTGGCCTGTGGTGATTCTGTACTCCTCTTTGGCACTTTCATTTTCCTTTATTCTAAAGCACCTAAACTCACTGCCGCCTACTTTGATTTAACTGGCCATAACTTCATCATCCTTCACTCGATATGCATGGTCTACCCCTCAAAATAAAGATCAAGCTTTTCTCTTTCAGAATTTTTACAGTTATGTTGTACACGTATGTTACAGCAGAATACATTCCAAAATTCAATAACCTTTTTAATTGAGAAAAGCACTTTGGATGTTATTCTTATTTCCATAGGTGCGGGAAAAAGCTTTCAAAAACTATGAAATGTGTCGGGAACACATAGATTCAAAATGATTAAATTATTAAAACAATGATAGTCGCAAGATTCAAAAATTACTTTACATAAAAAAAAAAATCTTAAAATATTTAAATGAAAAAAGAAAGTGGAATGTGGTGTCATTTGAAAGTTGAGAGACCCCTCTTATCTAGCAGATAATACTCAGTCCATTGAAATATACTCAGTTGAACCCCGACAGGGCTTCCTTCTTTGAAGGAAGAAAGCAACTAATTGCAATGTGGTATTTTGGTATGCAATATGGCGTTTTAACAACATAACAATGTACTTTAATTACAGCAATGAGGAAATCAATCATTTGATGTAACCTTTTTAAAAATTTTAGATAGATAGATAGATAGATAGATAGATAGATAGATAGATAGATAGATAGATAGATAGATAGATAGATAGATAGATACTTTATTAATCCCCAAGGGGAAATTTACATACTCCAGTAGCAGCATACTGATTAAAAAACAATATTAAATTAAAGAGTGATAAAAGAGCAGGTATAACAGACAGTAACTTTATATAATGCTAACGTTATCCCATCAGGGTGGAATTGAAGAGTCGCACAGTCTGCCAGTGGAGTAGGACAGTGACAGCAATCTGTTAATTTTACATTATCGTTTAGCTAATAGCTAAGGTCTGGTTCCACAGAGCAGACCTCACCACCGAAATCAGCAAATCCTCAAATCTGGGTATCCAAAATGCAATCCATCCATACATAAATTTTCTGCTGTTTATTCGTCACAGTCACGCCTAAACTCCTATGGTAAGATACTGAAGCATTCCCTGGCCAGCTCTCTCCAGCATGTCCAAGGTGTCTCTCCTCCTGGTTTGACATCAATCAATCAATCAATCAATCAACATTTATTGATATAGCACATTTTCATACAAAAAATGTAGCTCAAAGTGCTTTACAAAATGAATAGAAAAATAAAAGACACAATAAAAAATAAACATAAGTCAACATTAATTAACATAGAATAAGTAAGGTCCGATGGCCAGGGTGGACAGAAAAAAACAAAAAAAAAACCTCCAAAAGCTGGAGAAAAAAAATAAAATCTGTAGGGGTTCCAGACCACGAGACCCCCCAGTCCCCTCTGGGCAATCTACCTAACATAAATGAAACAGTCCTCTTTGTATTTAGGGTTTTCATGGAAGGACCTGATGATGATGGTCACGTAGACTTCTGGCTTTCAGTCCATCAATGTTGGTGCATCAGGATGATTTGAGTAGGTGGAGGTGGCGCAGGAAAAAGAAACAGAAGAGAGAGTAGGGGTCAGTATGGATTTTAGAGCCACCATGAATAGTTATTATGATGAATTGAACATACAGAGTATCAGGATTAGGTTAACGTAAAGTTATGAGAAGGCCATGTTAAAGTAATGTGTTTTCAGCAGTGTTTTAAAGTGCTCTACTGTATCAGCCTGGTGAATTCCTATTGGCAGGCTATTCCAGATTTTAGGTGCATAGCAGCAGAAGGCCGCCTGCCCGCCTCACCACTTCTTTTAAGTTTAGCTTTTGGAATTCTAAGCAGACACTCATTTGAAGATCTGAGGTTACAATTTGGAATATAAGATGTCAGACATTCCGATATATAAGATGGAGCAGATTATTTAAGGCTTTATAAACCATAAGCAGAATTTTAAAGTCAATCCTGAATGACACAGCTAACCAGTGTAGTGACATCAAAACTGGAGTAATGTGTTCGGATTTTCTTTTCCCAGTTAGGATTCTAGCAGCTCCATTCTGCACTCATTGCAATCAATTGATGTCTTTTTTTTGGGTAGTCCTGAGAGGAGTGCGTTACAGTAATCTAGTCGACCGAAAACAAACGCGTGAACTAATTTCTCAGCATCTTTCAGTGTTATAAGAGGTCTAACTTTTGCTATGTTTCTTAAGTGAAACAATGCTGTCCTAGTGCTCTGATGAATATGCGATTTAAAATGCAGATTACAGTCAACGGTTACCCCTAAGTTTTTTACTTCCGTCTTAACTTTTAATCCTAATGCATCAAGTTTATTTCTGATAACCTCACTGAATCCATTATTGCCAATTACTAAGATTTCAGTTTTCTCTTTATTTAGTTTGAGAAAATTACTATTCATCCATTCCTAAATACCAGTAAGACATTTTGTTAGTGAATCAAGAGAGTCGGGGTCATCAGGTGCTATTGATACGTACAGCTGTGTGTCATCAGCATAGCTGTGGTAGCTCACAATGTGCCCTGAGATAATCTGACCTAACGGAAGCATATAGATTGAGAAGAGCAGTGGACCAGGATAGAGCATTGTGGAACACCATATTGGACATCATGTGTCTTTGAGATCTGATTACCACAACTCACAAAGAATTTTCTACCTGCCAGGTAGGATTCAAGCCAACATGTCTGAGAAATCTCTACAGGGTTGCGTCCAGCGGGCATCCAAATCAGATTCCTGAACCACTTTAAGTGGTTCCTTTTGAAACAGAAGAGCAGTGGTTCTACTTTGAGTTCTTCTCAAATGTCTGCACTCCTCACCCTATCTCTAATTCTCAGCCCAAATGCCATTCAAAGGACTCTAATTTTCGCTGCTTGTACCCATGATTTAGTTTTTTTGGTTTCTACAGAAGCTTGTGGCCTTAGGTGATGACATGAATGCAGGTTGCCTTTTGGCTCAGCTCTCTCTTCACCATGACTGACCAGTACCACATCCGCAAAACTGCTGACGCCACTTCCATCCTTATGAACAAGACCCTGAGATATTGAAACTCCTCTGCTTAAGGTTACACTCTGACTCAACTTGGAGAGAAAGCTTTCCATCTTTTTTTTCCATTTGAGGACCATGACCATGGACTTGGAGGTTCCGATCCTCATCCCTGACATTGCACACTACCCTAATTGCAATGAGAAACTTCTGACTGCAGAGCCACACTGCAGGTCTACACCAGTAGTTTCATGGCAGAAGTCACTACACCACATGTCCATACTACACACTAACAACACTAACCCCTAAACCTTAAATGTTTATACCAGATGATAACTACACTAACACTCTAATGTTAACTTCTGTCATTAAACTGTTCGTGTAGACCTATGATGATGTATGGTGCTGTGGCTCTTGTGTCTCTGGATATTACTGAATGAACATCTGAGATAAAAGCCCGATGAAGCCAGCAGGACCACGTCATTCAGTGGAACTACCTCCTGCAGGAAGAGCCATAAAGGTCTGGTGCATTGTGAATTGGCTTCAGAGCCTTGGCAGACTCATCCCCAGCTACGAAAACAGAATTGGCCAATCTTTTTCTAAAGCCTTTCCTGTATTTTCCTTTCAAAAACATCTGGGGCGATTGAATTCCCGCAAAAACCAAGCAGAGTCGCAAGTGCTATTGAAATGTTGGAGGTGTTAAAAGTGATGTATCGTAAGGATGCTAAAAAGAAAGTCCAGTGTCGTTGAGTGGCATAAAAGGTTTAAGGAGCAGTAGTAAGATTTGAATGATGACACCAGAGGTGGAACATCCATCATGACAATACCCCAAGCCATGAAGCGTTCAATGTTTGCGACATCTTGAATAAGAAATCAATTACTAAATTCTCCTGACTTAGGTCCTTGTGATTTCTGGCTTTTCCCAAAAATATAAAGTACCACAAAAAGAAGAAATTTTCTCATATGTTTCTGACATCCAGCATAAGGAACTTCAGAAATAGATTATCTGGCATGTTTCCAGAAATGTCGATGTAGTCTAAATAAATGCATAGGTAAGGAAGAAGAAGATTTTGAAGATGAGACAGCATCACTAGTGCCAGCAGCCATACCCTAAGCACTTCAGAAGAGGTCACCCACCTTAAGTTAAGCGTGTTCAGGCCCGGCCAGGACTTGAACGGAAGACCATCTAGGAAAAGCTGGAGTTGCTGCTTTAAGAAGTGTGGGTAAGGCCTGTGGTTGGAATGTGGATGCCAGTGCAGTGACTGGGACACTATGCTGTAAAAATGGCACTGTCCTTCGGTTCAGACGTTAAACCGAGTTCTTGACTCTCTGTGGTCGTAAAAGATCCAGGGCATCCTTCATAAAGGACAAGGTGTATCTTGATGACAGCCCGGTCATTCTGGACCCCTAATCATCCCTTATCTCTAATGGGCTATCTTTCTCTTTCACTATCTAACCTCATGTGTGGTGAGCGCTGCTATCGCGTCATCCAGGTGGGTGTTACACATTAGTGGTGATCAAAGTGGCTCTACACTTAATATGTAAAGCACTTTGAGGAACGAGAAAAGTGCCACTTTAATGTAAACAATTTTTATTAATAATGCACTTTTTCTATTGGCTCATTTCACAAATTAATATCACATCTTGTATACTTCATGACTAAATTTGTTGGGTGAGCTGGCCAGTTCAACGATTCTGTAATTCCACTTTGCGTTGTTCTCAACTCTCTTCCTAACAGAGAAAAGCAGCTTTTGACGTTAACTGAGTTGGATTTGTGTGATCCAAGTGTTTCTAAAATTTGAGGATAAGCAAGCCGTATTCTCATTGTTTGTTTGGTCTTTTCCCAATTTTGTCAGCCCACCTATTTCCAAACAGTCTAAAAAGTTCACGTTCATCCTTTTTAGGACCTGAGGGTTGCCAGTCCATCTCTGCCCCAACATGGTTTTTAGGTTGCACTTTTGCATGCGGGACAAGGTGGCTTGTTTTCTTAACAAAGTCCTGTGGTGATGACAGTCAAATTATCCTGCACTTCTCTTGTGCAGAGGCCCTTGACACCACGTGTTGATGCCCCGAGACTCTAATGTTGTGTTGTTGTTTTCCTGGGTGCCATAGCAATTGGAATTTGTCCAGCCCTCTCAGTTTGCATGTCACGCATTCTTCATTGAATTGCCGCATGTGAGCTCCAGGACTTGTCAGCCTGTACCTGAACATTTTGTGCCTCCTCCTGTTGAGATATCAGTAGCAGGGTGCACCCCAACAGTCACCAGAATGATTGCCAAAGCCAATTCCAGTCCATTTATGGTCCTCATAAATTCCTTTCAGTCATTATAAGGATGTGACCAAATGACATATGAATTATTAATAAATATCTGTGTACAATACAATATGTACGGGTTGAGGACCTCTAATCCGCCTATGCCTGGGAGCAGAAGTGTTACATTTTGGAATATTTACATATACATGATGAGATATCTTGGGGATGGGAATCAAGTCTAAATGCCAAATTTATTCATGTTTCTGTACAAGTTACACACGCAGCATGAAGGTAATTTTATGTTATATCTTTATATATAAAATGCTACCGTGGCTGGCCATTTGTCTGTCTATGATTTTAAATTACCTGTAGCTCGTAAACCGTTTGACCTATTGACCAGAATTTGAGTACACATATATTAAAAGACGTCTACTATCCGACTTTGGGGTGATCATTGACCTCCAAGGTTATTCCTCTTTTTATTTTTATTTTATTTAATTGTAGAATGAACTCTCGGCAGCAGCCAGCAAGGTGGCCGTGCTCATCCCTACCACCTTCGCCATCACTTCCCCTACCTCTTCATATCTTAAATCATTCTTCAGGCAGATTGAAGACTTAAGTGCCAGCTTAAGAGAAAAATGAAAGAAAACGTACTAAGTAATTGTGACACATAAAATGACTTAATCACTTTTAACGCAAAAAGATGCCAAGAGAAGAAGAGAAGGAACGGGCAGCTAGGGTGGAGAAAAGAAGAGCTGCTCAGGAAACAGCAAGTGCATCAACCTCTGAGCAAACGAGTGGTAAACGTACAGAGAAGGAGGAGGAAAACTATAAGTCAAGTGTATTCACTGCACGTTATCGTTATAGCAGTGCGCCGTTACTGGTTTGAAATAATTTTGTTCATGAAACAAACTTCCAAATGTGCACAATAACAACAACATTTATTTCTATAGCACATTTTCATACAAACAATAGCTCAAAGTGCTTTACATAATAAAGAATAGAAAAGTAAAAGACACAATAAGAAAACAAAATAAGTCAACATTAATTAACATAGAATAAGAGTAAGGTCCAATGGCCAGGGGGGACAGAAAAAACAATAAAAAACTCCAGACGGCTGGAGAGAAAAATAAAATCTGCAGGGGGTCCAGACCATGAGACCACCCAGTCCCCTCTGGGCATTCTACCTGACATAAATGAAACAGTCCTCTTTGGATTTAGGGTTCTCACGGAAGGACTTGATGAAGATGGTCACGTAGACTTCTGCCTTTTAATCCGTCCATCATTGTTGGAGCATCAGGATACTTTGAGTAGGTGGAGGTGGCGCAGGTCACCACCACAAAGAAACCGGAAAAAGAAACATAAAAGATAATTGGGGTCAGTACAGATTTTAGAGCCACAATGAGTAATTATTATGAGGAAATTGAACATACAGAGTATCAGGATTAAGTTAAAGTGAAGTTATGAGAAGGCCATGTTAAAGTAATGTGTTTTCAGCCGTGTTTTAAAGTGCTCTACTGTATCAGCCTGGTGAATTCCAATTGGCAGGCTATTCCAGATTTGAGGTGCATAGCAGCAGAAGGCCGCCTGCCCACCTCACCACTTCTTTTAAGTTTTGTTCTTGGAATTCTAAGGAGACACTCATTTGAGGATCTAAGGTTACGGTTTGGAATATAAGGTGTCAGACATTCTGATATATAAGATGGGGCGAGATTATTTAAGGCTTTATAAACCATAAGCAGAATTTTAAAGTCAATCCTGAATGACACAGGTAACCAGTGTAGTGACATCAAAACTGGAGTAATGTGTTCAGATTTTCTTTTCCTAGTTAGGACTCTAGCAGCTCCATTCTGCACTCGTTGCAATAACAACATTTGTACACAGCAGCATCGGCAGAATACTCGTATCAGCTGTTAAACAACAGCAATAACAATGACAAGCTTTCAGTCTCCACATAGGGTGCTGTGTTTTTATTCAAAGGTTGATGTACGACTAGAATAAACAAAAAACACAGCGAAGAAACACACAAAGTTCTGATGGTGATAATGGTTGGTAAGAAAGTGATGCCAACAGAGTGGCAATGTTCACTTTAAGGTGCACCACATGGCACTAACCCCCAATTTCACCCGTTTGCAAGAACTACACAGCCGTTATTTCCCCTTTCACCCTTTGGTAATAATTTGGTGTGAATTTCCTCTTGGGATTAATAAAGTATCTATCTATCTATCTATCTATCTATCTATCTATCTATCTATCTATCTATCTATCTATCTATCTATTATATAGTGCCTTTCACTCTATCTATCTATCTATCTATCTATCTATCTATCTATCTATTATATAGTGCCTTTCACTCTATCTATCTATCTATCTATCTATCTATCTATCTATCTATCTATCTATCTATCTATCTAATAATAATAATTATAATTATAATTATTTATGTGTATGTAACACTATTCTCACAACACAAAGCGCTTTTCATAGTGAGTGTGGAGCCTGGATGATGTGATGGCAGCCATTACTGCACCAGTACGCTCACCACACATTAGTTATTAGGTGTTGAAGGGGTGAGGGATAGTTAACCAGTTAGAAGCAGGGGATGATCAGGGGGACAGATTAACAAGATCTTTGAGGGCAATTTAGCCAGGACATCAGGATACACCATGGGATCTTTAATGTCCACTGAGTCAGGACCTCGATTTTACGTCTCACAAGAAGGATGGCGCCTTTTCTAAAGCCCAGTGTCCCTGACCCTGTGCTGGCCCATTGGGAACCTCATTCAGACCACAGAGTAAGCACCCCCTGCTGGCCTCACCAACACCTCTTCCAGCCGCAACCCAAGCTTTTCATAGATGGCCTCCCATCGAAATCCTGGTCAGTCCTGAACATGTTCAGATGTGCCTGTGGCTCCACCGATCTTTCACCTACTCACTCGTCATTCCTGTGTTGATGCACAGCTTGAAATTTACAGTCTGATTGGATGTAGTGAGAAGTCGGGCAAAATGACACCTTTTATTGGCCAACTAAAAAGATTACAATATGCAAGCTTTTGAGGCAACTTGGGCTCCTTCTTCAGCTCAGGCCTCTTCTTCTTGATTACATCTTATCTGAAGAAGGTGCCTGAGTTGCCTCAAAAGCTTGCATATTGTAATCCTTTTAGTTAACCAATAAAGGTGTCATTTTGCTTGACTTCTTACTACATTCATAATGGCTAACAGGGTACAACACCCTAGTACTACAGTCTGATTGGAGAAATTGGTCATAAATGGTAAGTAGCAGCTGATGTATTTATTCACTTCTGCTAATAAGTAGAAGAATTTAGAGGGAACTTTAGCTCAGAGTCCCACATGGCATGTGAGGTCAGGTGTGGAGCTGTCAGCACTCCAAAAGTTTTGAATTTTGGAATTTCGGATTAGCGATATTCAACCTGCATTAAACAGAGCTTGTGCTCTACTGTGAAGTTTGTGCTACAGTGAGGTATTCTTTACAAGTATTTTCCAGACTCTGAATTGGTGTTTTACATGTGTTGGTGACTGTTGGATTAATTTGGTTATTAGAGAAAGATGAACGCATAATGAGGGCCACGTATCATCTCTTATGTGTGTGTGTGTGTTATCTAAGCAACTGGGAAATGAGTCACAGAGAGCCAATTATAACTCAAATACTTATACTTACCTTCTGTATTGGGATTTCAGGGCCTTCCCACACATTCATAGTAAGTAACAACAACATCGACTCATGTCAATCTAATACAGTTTTACAAGTACAATTGTTTTTTATCAAGTTCACAGGAGGATGAACTCTTTCTCTGAACTCAGTTCCTTTAAATCGAGAGGAATGCATAGCGGTATGTCTTAAATTGAGAGAGACGTTCATTACTAGGACACCGTCAATAACAGGCAATTAGATGAGTAGCTGAGCAAACAAGATGAAATATGAGGACAAGTTAAGTATGGGGCTGATCTCGTCTGGCTGTTCACAGAGACAGCAAACAGATCTGAGGAACATCACCTCTTAGTGCTGAACTGTGCAGTGTGCTCTGATCCACTCTTAGTACAGAATTATCTGAGGTACCCTGGGAGTGACCCAAGTACACTAGGGGGCATTCAAAACTCCACTTGATGTTGGTGAGCTTTGTTTGTCTGAACGGCCTTGTCCCGTCAAGCGTTTTTCTAATGTTCTAATCTCTTCAGAGCTGTAGCGCCGTATGAATGGGTAACACATGTAAATAGAGGATAGTGGGCATCTGAAATAAGAAAGAAAAATCAGTGTGGCATGACAAGATGGAATAGTTCAAATTCGGTTATTTTTACTTATTAGTCACATTTTGAACAATTTTTATTTTTCATAAAAATAATGTTCATATGTAGATCCACAACAATCTGAATAACGATTAACGCATCATGACTATGAAGTTCAAATGAAAGTGGCAACATTCAATCGGAATGAACTGTGTTGGATCCCACCAGGTTATCGCGCAGCTGACATGCACAAAGAATGTTCTGTTTCATGCACTACAGAACTACAGGATAACTTTTGAAAGAAAATACATTTCTATTGTGAGTTCTTTAATAGCACAATGCATTAAATAATAGACAACATAGGATAGCTGGCATCTGGGCTGGAATGGATGGCTCCTTACCTAGCTGTGATTTCTGTATAATTGAAGGATGCAGATGGGCTGGCATCCCATCATGAGCTGGTTAGTGATACCCCTATCGATCAGGAGGTGGTCAAAGTGGAAGGATGGAGGGACACTCTCTCCCAGATCCATGTGTTTCCCCCAAAGTCCCAGGTGGCAGCCTCCATCTGGCATGGCTCCCATTTGGACATTGGCAGAACTGCATGGAAGTTGTAGTTCTGGTGGGCAGCCCTGCTGGGGTCCTTGGGTGCCATTAGAGGGAGCTGCTGGGACCGGGCTCCCCTGTCGATGCTCAACTAGAAGTGTGTCCAGGTAGCAGCCGTGTTACACCAGAAGCACTCCCAGGTCCAGGTTTAAAAGGGAGTCCTCCACTTTGCCCGGAGAGTCGGAGTCAGGTGGAAGAGGACAAAGCCCACCTGGGAGGACTTATGTCATGTTATAGTGCGAATTCTAAGCACGCCGTTCTGCATGAGGCCCCTGGTCATCTTGTTGTGGCATCACTAAGAAATACAAAATGGCATTGTGGTAATTTTGAAAAGTGTGGTATTAAAAATATATATATTGGTTCAGTGGCAATATACAAATGAAACAAAAATACATTTGGATTCTCTGAAATTCTAAACCTCTAGAAAGGTATATGTGAATGTTTATAAAAATGTAATAAAGTTTACAAAATCGTAACAGCATCATAATCACAGGATTAAAGAAACGCCAAGAAGCCTGCTTCCTCAAAATGAAAATCTTCAGGCGTCTTTCAACCCGTTCTGTTTATGTGATTTTCACTTTGCTCAGCCCCTCTATTTTCTCTCAATCTTTCATCGTACCGGTTTGACCTCAGCCTCCCTTTCCGACTGCATTATTTTGACTGTCACCCTGAAGGAAATTTGTTTTCCGCTGAATAAAATGAATGAGAATCTCAAGAAGGGATCTGAGGAGCAGAGTCCTGAGGCAAAAGCAGAAAAGAGCTATAAATATAAAGGCAGAGTGAAGCACCTGGGGCGCGTAACCTAATCAGGGGTCTCCGCCTTCAATGACAGGTAAACACAAAGGGAGAGCAAGGAAACGGAGAAAAAGAACTGGGACAAAGCAACTCACAATTACAGAACACTTAGAGTAAATGAATCAGAGCTAAAGCAACATATTACAGGAAATTAAAAGAGAGAAATCAGAAAAACAGAACCTTGGGGTGAGAACCTTACACAGTCGGGCGAGATGCCCACTGCACACTCCCTTCGGAGGCACAGCTTGTGGAAAAATTTAAATTACATACTGCGTGGTTCAGGGAGTGTTTGTACTTATTGTATTGGGCGGTAACTAAAGTAAGATGGCATCAGAGGATGGACTGGAACTATAATTATAAAGAAGCCAAGGTCATAACTGCCTTAGTAATTAAATAAATCAAGGCCAAACAGAACACACAACAAAATCTAAAATCGAGAAATAACAAGAATATTCCATGGAACCAAAATGCACAATGTAGGTCAAAGTCAAGAAACAGAGAAGAATTTGTGACCAGGCGTTTTGCTAAAGATAATAACACAAGGATCTTTTATTTATTTTATTTTTTTGTTTTGTTTTGACTAATCCACAATCTTGGATAACCAGGAAGTATATGACACTGACCTTACTACTATCATGGAGGGTTGCCAGTTTGAATCTCATTACTGCCAGAAGGGATACTACTCTGTTGGGCCATTGAGCAAGGCCTTTAACCTTACAATAGCTGACCCTGTGCTCTGATGACCCCAAGGGGTATGCGATGACTACGTTTTGTTGTACCTGCACAATGACAATAAAGCAGAATCATTTGAAACATTTCATTTCATTGAATGTCATCATTGTCATCAACTAGTGCCAACGGCCAAGAAGGGCAGGCAATGAGCAGGACAAACCACCCTTTCCGTCTGTTCTCCATTCTTCTTGCATCTGTGCTGATAATCATAATAGTCCAATCTCTGATATCATCAATCCACCTCGTTCTCTGTCTTTTCCTACTTCTCTTCCCCTCACTGCATCCCAGAATAATGTCCTTCTCTAAATACACTTGTGTCCTTGTCTTATAACTATAACCACCATAACCATCTACTTTTAATTTCTCTATCTTACAGTAAGCAGCAGCTGTCTTCCCTGCTGTACTTGCTGTAAAACCCACTCATTTGTTTCATATTACATCTAAGAAACTCTTAACAGTCTTAACTCCAAATGTCAAACACTTCTAACTGCCATTGGTCATCCCTCCTTAACAACAACCCTTCACATTCATACTGTATGTTGCAATCAGCCATATACAGTAACTATTTGTAGCAGCCTAACTTTAGTTTCCACTGTGATGCCCCTGCTTCTTCAGATGCTTCTAAGTGTCTGTAACTTTTCTGGTCATTTCTAATCTCCTTCTCGTACAGTCATATGGAAAAGTTTGGGAACCCCGCTTAATTCTTTGGATTTTTGTTTCTTGTTGGCTGAGCTTTCAAAGTAGCAACTTCCTTTTAATATCTGACATGCCTTATGGACACAGTAGTATTTCAGCAGTGACATTAAGTTTATTGGATTAACAGAAAATATGCAATATGCATCATAACAAAATTAGAAAGATGGGCACCCAACAGAGATGTGACATCAATACTTAGTTGAGCCTCCTTTTGCTCCTTTGAGCCTCTCGACGCTGTCCTCCTATAGCCTGTGATGAGTGTCTGGACTCTGTATGGAGGTATTTCTGACCATTCTTTATACAAAATCTCTCCAGTTTGGTTCATTTTGATGTCTGCCATGCATGGACAGCCTGCTTCAAATCATCCCATAGACTTTCAATGATATTCAAGTCAGAGGACTGTGACGGCCATTCTAGAACATTGTACTTCCTCTGCATGAATGCCTTTGTAGATTTTGAACTCTGTTTTGGGTCATTGTCTTGTTGGAATATCCAACCGCTGTGTAACTTCAACTTTGTGATTGATGCTTGAACATTATCCTGAAGAATTTGTTGATATTGGGTTGAATTCATCCAACCCTCGACTTTAACAAGGGCCCCAGTCCCTGAACTGGCCACACAGCCCCACAGCATGATGGGACCTCCACCAAATTTGACAGTAGGTAGCAGGTGTTTTTCTTGGAATGTGGTGTTCTTCTTCTGCCTTGCAAAGCACTTTTTGTTTTGACCAAATAACTCCATTTTTGTCTCATCAGTCCAAAGCACTTTATTCCCAATTGAATCTGGTTTGTTCAAATGAGCATTGGCATACAACAAGCAACTCTGTTTGTGGGGTGAGTGCAGAAAGGGCTTCTTTCTCATCACCCCGCCATACAGATATTCTTTGTGCAAATTGCGCTGAATTGTAGAACGATGTCCAGATACACCATCTGCAGCGAGATGTTCTTGCAGGTCTTTGGAGGTGATCTGTGGGTTGTCTGTCACCATTCTCACAATCCTGCCAATGCATGTGCCGCTCCTGTATTTTTCTTGGCCTGCCGGACCTGAGTTGGTTTAACAGCAACTGTGCCTGTGGCCTTCCATTTCCTGATTCCATTCCTTACAGTTGAAACTGACAGTTTAAACCTCTGAGATGGCTTTTTGTTGCCTTCCGCTAAACCAGGAGACTCAACAATCTTTGTTTTCAGATCTTTTGAGAGTTGCTTTGAGGATCCCATGCTGTCTGTCACTCTTCAGAGGAGAGTCAAAGGGAAGGAAGCACAACTTGCGATTGACCACCTTAAATACCTTTGACCACTCATGATTGGACACTCCTGTCTATGAAGTTCAAGGCTTAACGAGCTCATCCAACCAAGTAATCAGCATTGAGCAGTGACAGGCATTCAAATCAGCACAATGACAAGGGGACCCACATTTTTGCACAGCCAGTATTTCACATTTGATTTAATTTCATACAACTAAATACTGCGTCACTAAAAGTCTTTGTTCAGAAAACACCCCAGTGCTCAGATGTTCATAGGAAATGAAAGACAGACCACTGTTATCTTTATTGTTGAAAGGAGAGTCAATTATTATGCAGGCTGAGAGGGGTTCCCAAACTTTTTCATATGACTGTATCCATGTCACATTTAACCACTTTCTTTATTCCTTGAACCCAACTAAACAAAGACTCCACCTGCCCAAGTACATTTTCTGCAAAAGACAGACAGACAGACAGACAGACAGACAGACAGACAGACAGACAGACAGACAGACAGATAGATAGATAGATAGATAGATAGATAGAAATGTATTTGTCCTCAGATGTTTTATGCAGTTAACGATATTCTCTTGCTGATCTCTTGCTTATATTTATTTCTGTGACATTGACTGTCAAACTTGCTTTATCTTCCTTTACTCTAACAAGTCAAGGGTCAAGTGGCGTTATTGTCATACCATCCATACAGTGTACTAAAAAGAGATAAATAAACAATACAAAATAGGTAAGTGAATAGATAGTAATAATTTGAAATAGCAATAAATAAATAACAAAAACTAATACTAAAAAGAAAGGCAGTACAACATGTAATAAATGCATTGCATATAATTAAGCTACTCGAAGCAGATCTGAGGGCCGGGGGCCAGCCCAGTGTTCAGAGTCCAGACCACCAAGGAATGGAAGGTGTTGCAGAACCTGGCAGAATTGGTTTGGATGCTACGGTACCTTCTGCGAAATAGAAATTGAGACAAAGAGATTGTGGGAGGGGTATGAGCGTTTCATCACAATTCTGTTCTTAATGGAGGACAATGAAGACCTTGTGATTGTTTCTGCTGTGTGCACTATCCATTTTAGGACCTTACAGTCAGAGTCACTGCATTTCCCAAAGCAGACAGTGATGCAGCCGGTGAGAACACCCTCGATGTTGCCCTGTAGAATGTGGGCACCATCGAGAATGGGGGGAGGTAGGCTTGCCTTCTTCAACTGCTGAAGGAAGTGGAGATGTTGCTGCAACATCTTGACTATGTAGGTGGTGTTAATTGACCAAGTAAGTAAAGCTGCCAAGTTCACACCAAGGAACTTGGTGCTCTTGACCAGTCCACCGCAGAGCCTTTGATATGCAGTGGGGTGTGGACAGTTTGGGCTTTCCTGAAGTCAACAATCATCTCTTTCAAGTTGTCCAAATTAGAAGACAGATTGTTGCCCTTGCAGCGCTCTTCCAATCATTCTGTCTCCATTCTGTAAGCTGATTCATCCCCACTGCTGACCACCGTTGTGTCATCTGCAAACTTATTGATGGTGTTGGAGTGGTATGCTGACATACATTTGTGAGACAGCAGAGTGAATATGGGTGGGCAGAATACTCAGCCCTGGGCAGCACCAGTGCTCAACGTGATGGTTCTGGAGATGGCATCTGTGACACGGACTGTCCAGGATCCAGTTGTACAGGAAAGTGTTGTGGCCTAGCAGACTGGGCTTTCTATGATCTTCTGAGGGAAGCTGTATTCATTCAAGCATAAGTGCCTCTTTTGTCCAGATGGGACAGGGCCAGATGAAGCCCTGATCTACTACTTCTTGTAAATCCAATTCTAAGATCGCTATCAACACAATGTCATCTACAATTCTCAAGTGCTTACTGAGTTGTCCTCCGATTTTGAAGCCTTTCTAATGCATCTTTCGTCACCCTTTCTGAATACAGATTAAAAAGGGAAGGGGAAAGGATGCACTCCTGTCTCACACCACACTGGACTTCCATCCATCCATCCATTATCCAAACCGCTATATCCTAACTACAGGACACTGGACTTTAAACCAATCAAATCACTGACTGCTGACTTTGGTATTATTGAGAAAATAGTTTTGTAATATGTGCAGGAGAAAGCATCTCTAACATTGTAATCCAGAGTTGATTGTGTGCCACCCCATCAAATTCCTTCCTATAATCAATAAAGCACCGGTACAATAGAGTATTGAATTCTTTACTTTTTGGTCTCTTGTTCACTGTATCAATCAAAAACGGTAATGACATTACCCATCAAACACTTCTTGTTGTCCTGCTAAGCAAAACCCTGGCCACCCTGCATCACAAACAATAGAAAATGGTGGCACCCATAATCATGACAGTGTGCAACAGTAAAGTCCTTCCTCACAGACAGAGCTAAGGGTGAGGTTTTTATTCCACTCTGCATACACAATGAGCATTTGGAGGTAAGTTCTTTGTCTTGGAGGATCGTCACCTGTCCACACCACTCATCCATGGGTATAGCATTACATATACAGTGCTTGTCATGTCTGGAGTGTGAGACATCTGAGGGCACACACTTCAGGTTCAAGAGAAGATCTTCTGAGGATGTGTTATAAGTACATTTAGGGATACACTTAACACTACGCGATGCGTATGCCTGCGGACTGCTTGTGGACTTGCAAGCAGTGTACTGTCTCTACCTTCACATGTACTTTTTTTGTAAATCCAGAGGATTCCACCAGGTGGTAGTGCGAGATGTCATCACAATGAGAAAATAATGTCCGGTTTAATTGTGTTGTAAGTTGAGGAAAGAAACATGCTGAAGATAAAAATTCTTTGCATTCTGATGCTGTTACGAAGGTGCAAAAAAAAAAAAATAGTGACCAAGAAGATGGTGTGTGAGTCCTTTAAATGTATCACGTCATTACGATGGGGAATATGTGACACTTATATTGCCTATGTGAGAAACTGATTAAGAAAAGCGTCACAAATATTTTCGTATGTCAACATTTAAGTTTGATGATTTTCTTCACTGCATTGAACCACATGCACATCGATCCTGTTGGAGCTGCAATATAGCTTGTTGTCACACTGCATTATCTTGCAAAGGCCAAACCTTCAGTGCTTTTCTCAGACATTTTCATTTTTGCATGGTTGTATCTGTCTCGAATTTGTTTCCCTTTCATCTTTCACATTTACACATCCATTTTCAAACAGCTGGCAATTTGTTTCCATCTGTTTTGACAGGAATGTCTGTCAGTAAGGAGAAGTTGTTAGTAAACTGCGATTCTGACGCTGTGTACCAAAACTTGAACACACACGCCACCCAAATTCTTGCTGGTACTGCAACTCACACATGCATCTCGTTAATTTCTGATGATATGTTCAGAGGATGCGTCAAAAGAGTGCTGGGAATGTGAGGCAGCCATGATGCGTGTGCGTATGCGTTCTGAATGTGAAGTATAAACTCAGCGTCAGACATTAGAGCAATCTACATGAGTGCAGGCCGTTCAGCCCAACAAGCTAATTTCTCTCTAATAACGAGGTCTCCATGTGTTTGTGGTTCTAGGAGTGAAGGAAAACTTTCTAACCTTTACACAAAGTCTACCCTTAAAAAGTTTCCTTCCATGTCCCTGTGTTCTTGATGAAGAATTAATTTTAAACTAACTGCCTGTTTTATTATGGAAAATTCCTAGGGTGACCCTATCGTCACTTTCGGACTCTTAGATATGAACAGCAATCTCCACTATAGCTCTTGTAGGTTTGCAGTCACCAACCTGTCATAAAGATACTGTAGAGCTGCAATCTGTAGCTCCACTTGAATATGGAAACAAACAGAAGAGATGGTTTACAGTTTTATTCATAAGTTTGTAAATGTGCCAAAAATAGAAGCAAAGTAAAATGAGTGGGACAAACCAATACCAATACAACCAATGGTATAGTAAATAATAGCAATAGGCTTAGGCGCTCTTCTTCTTGGTAAGCTGAATGCTCTCTGATCCAGCATGATCTCTGGATGGATAGTATCAGGGATGCCAGGGGCCATGACCTGGCCGAGACGCCATGAGGGACCGGATGTGGGTCTGCGCCCACCCTGGATCACGTGGGGGTCGCCTTCCTGGTTGCTTTGGGGGCCACAGGTTCAGGGCATGGAAGCCCCACCCGGTAGGGGCCCGTGGTCACCCTGCAGGAGGCGCCCCAATGCCTTGGGGACCAGTTACCTCAGCACTTCCGCCACACCAGGAAGTGCTGGGAGGAAGATTTAGGAGGACACCCGGGGAGAACAGCCGGCACTTTCGCCATGCTGGGGCGTGGCTAATGAGGGAATGCCGGGAGCCACCTGGAGCTCATCCGGGAGAATATAAAAGGGGCCGTCTCCCTTCATTCAAGGCTGGAGTCGGGTGGAAGCAGGACGAGGCACGAGAGGAGAGTGGAGGCGACCCGAAGAAGAGGCATTTGTGGCCAGGACTGTGAATTGGGGGTTTGTTTGTGTGCACTTTTGGACTTTAAATATTGTAAATAGTTGTATTAATAAACGTGGGGTGGTGATTACAACATGTCCGCCTGTCTGTGTCCGGGTTGGCTCCACAATAGAATAATAGAGACTCTGAGTTTCTCTATTAGTCTGAATTTATGTCAGTCTTGTTCTTCCTTGATGGACCAATGGGATGTCATGGTGTAGGGCCGTCTCCCCTGATCCAAGCCTCCAGTGCTTTGACCAATCCTGTTTAGGCAGACGTATGTTCTTGAAAACGTCTACCAACCCAGCCCTCTGCTGCAACTTCACGGGCTGGGTCATGCATGCCACTTGCATGTAGAAGTCAGTTTATACTTGTTGCAGGAGGCAGAAACAGCGTGAAATGAAAATAAAGCAAGTCAGGATTCATGGAAATCAAATTAATTCTCTTCCAGAAAACCTGGATTTAGCCATCCCTATGTTTCTGAAAAAGATTAAGCCAGAAGTACATTATCTGTGAGGCCAAAGATAGTGGATAGTTCATTAATCGTGCTTTCTGGAGTGCTATGCATATTCCAGAAAAAAAAATTTGATGAATTCCAGATCAGTTACTGAGGCAACTAACATCCTGAAAGTATCCTGCGTAAATGTGTGGACGCTTGGTGGCACTGTAGCTCACCTTTTCTCCAACAGACAAACACACTAGACACAGGCTAAAAGCACCAAGACTATTTTTACTTCTTTTATAGTGTCTCCAAAGCACCACAACCACCACAATAAACACAAATCAGACTCAACAGTACACTTCTCCCTTAACTCCTCCCAGCAAGCTCTGTCACACTCCCTCCCAACTCCGGCTCCCTGCTGGGTTCCCATCAATCCTTTAAATAGTCTTTGACCTGGAAGTGCTTCTGTCCTTCCGACCACGTGGCTGGCTAGCACTTCCGGGTCTAATAAAGAACAAGGATTTTCTTCAGCCCGGAAGTACTTTGGGGTTTCCGTTACTGTGACTACCTCATGCTTCTGGGCCACAATGAAAGTATACGTCTCCAGGTCCTTTGACAGCTCCTCCTGGTGGCACCCACGGCACCCAGCAGGGATGTGTGTCCAAACTTCATGTCCCATAGTGCCCTGCGGGAATCCAGGGTACCACTGCACTCCAGGGAAGTTGCCATCTAGTGTTTTGGGGGAAGCAGTGTTGGCAAGTAGATGCCTTCCCCCATCCTTCTATTCCAGGGGCATCCTGTCTAGGTTTAGCTGCCAGCTGTCCATCACACCTGCAATAATTAAAGAGCAAAGTAACCAATCAAAAGACCAAATGTTATCAATGTCCTGTCAGAAATGCTGGTCCCACCTGCAGGATTTAAGAAGTAGACAAAATGTTGAAATACTGTGCCTGGTACTGAACAAACAATCGACAAAGAAGCACAACTCCTTCACACAATTCTACCCAAAGGAATGTGATAAAAACCCAATCACACATTCTAGGACACCCAGTGAACATTTCTGATTACAACCATTTATTATATCTGAGCAACCTTCACATGACATGTTCAGTGTAGCACTTGATGGCTTTGAGCTGACATTAATGCAAGTCATGGACATTTCTTTTTTTTTTTTCGTAAAGTGCAGCTTATTCCACAAAATTGGAGATGCGACACATTAGAACACTTTAGACGAGAACAGGCCATTCAGCCCAACAAAGCTCACCAGTCCTATCCACTTATCTCTTCCAAAAAAACAAAGCTGGGGTTTGAAAGTCCCTAAAGTCAGCAAAGCCATCACAAAAGTGCACCTAACTTTGAAGCAGTGTCTGAGACACACACACACACACACACACACACACACACACACACTGAAATAAATAACTACTACAAAAGAGGAATTCCACAGAATCACAGGCAGAGCAATCACAATGAAACAACTGCGGTAATTTTCTGAGCAATTATAACTGATAATAAATTAGCCGGTGAACATGATCATCTTTACTGCCAAGTTCCTTGTCTTTTAATGAAAAAAACACTGAAGGCCTCTCTCTTCCACAAATATCTAACATGCTAATTATTGCAGTTTTGATTCAGGACACTGTAGTGGAATAAGGCAACAATATTACTTGCTTATTATAGTTCATTTGGCAGATGGCTGATCCATTGTTCATAGCACTTCTACAGCTCTTCTTTAGTTCTCATTCTCCCTCTTGCTTTGACTGTTTCAGGTAGCTTGATCTGAGGCATCCGGACAGATGGTTGCTCAACTAGATTTCATCCCTTGTAAGTTGCTTTGAATAAATGTCTCTTATTATTATTGTTATTATTATTATTACTATGATTAGCACAAGAACTTGTGAATTTCCCCTTGGGATTAATAAAGTATCTATCTATCTATCTATCTATCTATCTATCTATCTATCTATTATATAGTGCCTTTCACATCTATCTATCTATCTATCTATCTATCTATCTATCTATCTATCTATCTATCTATCTAATCCTGCTGACTACACTATCTATCTATCTATCTATCTATCTATCTATCTATCTATCTATCTATCTAATCCTGCTGACTACACTATCTATCTATCTATCTATCTATCTATCTATCTATCTATCTATCAACCTTTTGACAAAAAAGCTTTTTTACATTTTTCTCTAAGCAAAAAACTTTGATCATAATATTATAAGTAGAGAAAGAAAGCAAACCACACCATCCTCAAGTCATGATCACACTAATTCCCTTCATTATACCGAACACTTCCATCACGACAGCTCTTTATATTCATTTACTTACATTTACTTACTTCTTCTCCTTATGTCTCATACCTTATGGCCTATTAATCAGCCTAGCTGTTCGTCTCTATTCTTTCTCGAGCGCTGCTATGCCTTTTGGCTCATTTTGTATCTAATTATTGTTTGGCAGCTAATTAAGGAAAATGAAACAATGAAGAGGTCTGAGTCTTCAAGAGCAAGTCAATTAAAAAGGATTTAAAAGAAGTTAATTATCAGCAAAAACAGGCCACTAATTGTGAAAAGGGTTAGAATGAAAACCTGCAGCCATTGCGGCCCTCCAGGACTGGAGTTTGAAACCACTACCTTAAAGGAATACACCAACCAAAACATTTTTATGTATTACGTTTGCCATTTTGTTTGTACTGATAGCTGAGTAAAAAACATAATATACCTAATAATAAAGATAAGAAGAAATCTGACAAATGAGAGGAGACCATTCAGTCCATCAAGTCCAGGGGGCTCATATATAAACGGTGTGTATGCACATAAATATTGCGTATGCCCATTTCCATGCACACTTTGAGATGCATAAAAACGAATCTTGCCGTAATGTCACGCACATTTTTAAGGCAGCCTCACACCATGTGTTTGCACTTTTCTGCTTAGTTTTGCAAACAGGTGGCACCCAGTGTCAAACCGCTGCTGCTGTTTCAGTGTGGTGTCCCTTTCATTTTTAGATTCACAATCATGATGTGAATACACCAAAATGAATTACATAATGTTTACAAATTTAAATCACTTGATCGTAATCATTCTGTAGCAATATAATGCGGCACGGAACCGCCAAACTACTCCAACTGCCATAGCTGCTTTAGAGTTGTTAGAAGACTTTACAAACAGAAGAATTAGAAGAGGGGACATATTTATAGATGAGTTGATTTCGATTTCCATGAGCTCTCCTCTTGACGCTGTGTACTGAACAAAGGCAGACATTGATGAGTTGTACTCTATCTACTCCTTGGCAAGTTCTGTGCCCTCTCAGGTTTTGAGCCACAGGAACTTTTCAACGTGAACTGGCTGACCAATCGGGTATTTCACAAACATCACAGAGTCACACCACGCCAACTGTATAAGATGGTATTATCCACTTGTCATCTGGATATATAAGATTTCCTTACACTCTGGTTGACCCAGGAAAGATCAAAGCGCAATTCGCAGCAATGTCCAGTTTACCAAATTTAATCGGAACAATCGACTCCAGGCACAGTGCTATTGCAACAGCGAAGGACAAGTTGGGATGAATCACCAAATGAATGAGCTGGAATTACATCATCAATAAAAGGAGAGCCTATAAAAACGGCAGTTCTGTACAGTGGCAGATGTTTTATCCAACTTGTTGGAGGGAATGACGCTGATCACAGCAATATTTTGTCGTCATTTAACTCAGTTGGAATCCCAATTAATTTTACTGAATCAGCCCGCAATCTAGGAGTTATCTTTGATTCTAGCATGTCATTTAAAGCACATATTACAAAGTCGTCCAAAACCTGTTTTTTCCATCTTAAAAATATTAGGAAATTAAGGCGCTTTCTAAATAAACAGGATTGTGAGAAATTAATTCATGCATTTATCTCTAGTAGGATTGACTACTGCAATGCGGTGTTCACTGGCTGTTCAAACTGTTCTCTATACAGCCTCCAGTTAATCCAAAATGCCGCTGCAAGAATTATTACAAGAACAAGAAAATATGAACACATAACCCCAGTTCTTAAATCTTTACACTGGCTCCCAGTTAAATTTAGGGCAGATTTCAAAATCCTCCTTTTAACATATAAAGCATTAAACGGCCAAGGTCCGGCTTACTTGTCTGAACTTACCATGACTTACAAACCTGAGCGCACATTAAGATCTCAAGATGCCGGTCTGCTTAGGATTCCAAGGATTAATAAAATAACAGTGGGAGGTCGAGCTTTTAGTTACAGGGCCCCTAAACTGTGGAATGGTCTTCCTGCTTCCATAAGAGATGCCACTTCAGTCTCAGCCTTTAAATCCCGGCTGAAGACTCACTACTTCAGTTTAGCATATCCTGACTAGAGCTGCTGATTAACTGTACATACTGCATCTCTGTTGTTAGTCATTAGCACTATAACATAAGTAACATGATAATTATATTTGAATACTAACCCTCACCTATTCTGTTTCTTTTCTCGGTACCCAAATGTGGCCATTGGTGCCACGGCCCACCTGCCAAGTTGTTTGCCTGCCAAAGGTAAAGTCATCCCTGATGGAGGATCACAGGAATCATGGGAAAGAGGGGTCCTTTCATCGGAGCAATGTTTCAGCTGTGGCATGGCCAAATGGAGATGCAGCTAGATGGATGAGGTCTCCAGGACTCTAAAAATATCCAAACCTAATTATGTCATATCATCTACTGTTAAACCGTAATTCTAAAATTTTTATTATGCTGTCTTAAGGAATTGTTCTGTTGTGTATATTGTATTGTATTGACCCCCTACTTTTGACACCCACTGCACGCCCCAACCTACCTGGAAAGGGGTCTCTCTTTGAACTGCCTTTCCGAGGTTTCTTCCATTTTCCTACAAGGTTTTATTGGGAGTTTTTCCTTGTCTTCTCAGAGAGTCAAGGCTGGGGGGCTGTCAAAAGGCAGGGCCTGTTAAAGCCCATTGCGGCACTTCCTGTGTGATTTTGGGCTATACAAAAATAAACTGTATTGTAAACTGTATTGTATAGTGCGGCAAAAGGAAAGCAGTCCTTTTAAGGGTAGCAAGTCACCTCAAAGAGCCATGTAAAGAGCAGAGAATCTATCTGGTGTGGAGCTCAGTGCTGACGCTACACTATAAAGGCTCCTTCAGAGAATGAAGCTGTTTATATAAGTAGAAAGCATTTCGACTCTATTAATGTGCTACTCTATAGTGCACAGAAAGTTTGTCACATTGTGCAAACATGTAGCATGTCTCATAATGTGGCACACAATTGTGGCTTGCCTGTACCTGAAGAGATGCAGTATGATGAACCTGACCCTGACCACCAAATCATCAGCCAAATCGGGCAGCATTACAACTTTGTTTAAATGTAATTAGCAGAATCTAAAAACAGGTAATCAGATTTATTTTTTAACCAATTAATTTAATTTGTGGGGTATATCACATAATACAACTCATATTATTTGGTTCATGGGTGCCCAAGACGTCGATCGCGATCGACCGGTAGATAGGAAAGGTAGTGCAGGTAGATCGTGTTGCATTAAAAAATTTTTTTTTAAATGTTAGTCTAACATCCATCCATCCATCCATTATCCAACCCGCTGAATCCGAACACAGGGTCACGGGGGTCTGCTGGAGCCAATCCCAGCCAACACAGGGCACAAGGCAGGAACCAATCCTGGGCAGGGTGCCAACCCACCACAGTAGTCTAACATATATCGACTAAAGAAGGGATTTAAAGAAAAATTGTTTGGGGAGGGTATGGGCTGGATGTTGAATTGGAAAAGGATTTTTTTTCTCACAATGTCACAATTGAAGTGTGTTTGTCTGATCTGTCAGTCTATCGTTGCTATTTCAAAGAAGGAAACTGTGGAAAGGCACTGTTCATAAAAACTACAAAACTGACTTCCCTCTGAAAAGCGATCTGAGAAAGAGAAAGGAGAGGGAACAAAATCAGAGAGCCATCATTTTTCAAGCGTATGAATTGAAAAGAAAAGGCAGACACAACGAAGCATTGTTCCGGGTGAGTCACTCGATCATTAAGCATAAGAAGTCCTTCCAAGAGCTACCTCCTTGGCTGCATTATTCGGCTCTACTTGTTTATGCGAGTCAGCCTTTTCCCACATGAGATTATTAAATCCAAATACTGTAGTGACCATAAATGTATTGAATTGTTATTGTGCCATAAAGGTTATTCAGTTGTGCAAGGTACGACGACATATATTTTATGTATAAAGTATACTCAGTGTATATATACTGCTCACAAAAATTAAAGGAACACTTTTTTTATTGGGCCTGGCATGAAATCAATTAAACCTGTCTGATAATTTTCTGGTTGGTTAAGCAGCTGAGGTCATTGTTAATCACTTTCAGCTGTATTGGTGTTCATGGACTTAACGACAGGTGCACTAAAGTGGCAACAATTAGAAAACCCTCAAAACAGGACTGGTTTTACATGTGGAGGTCATTTCAGGTTTCTCCCTCTTGATCTTTTTTGGCTGGTTTTCCACTCGTGCTAGTTTTGGCTTGAGTAATCATCTCTACTGGCAGTATGAGGCGATTCCTTAACCCTACAGAAGTTGCACAGGTTGTCCAACTTCTCCAGGATGGCACATCCACACGTGCTGCAGCAAGAAGGTTTAATGTGTCTCCCAGCACAATCTCCAGAACATGGAGGAGATTTCAGGAGACTGGCTGTTATTCTCGGAGAGCTGGACAGGGCCGTAGAAGGTCCTCAACCCATCAGCAGGACCGATACCTGCTCCTTTGTGCAAGGCGGAACAGGCTGAGCACTGCTCGTGCCCTACAGAATGACCTCCAGAGGGCCACTGGTGTGAATGTCTCTACCCAAACAATCAGGAACAGACTTCATGAAGATGGCCTGAGGGCCCGACGTCCTGTAGTGGGCCCTGTGCTCACTGCCCAGCACCGTGGAGCTCGACTGGCATTTGCTCAAGAACACCAGAATTGGCAAGTCGCCACTGGCCCTGTACTTTTACAGACGAGAGCAGGTTCACCCTGAGCAGCTGTGATAGGCGTGAAAGAGTCTGGAGAAGACAAGGAGAACGATATGCTGCCTGCAACGTCGTTCAACATGACAGGTTTGGTGGTGGGTCAGTGATGGTCTGGGGAGGCATATCCATGGAGGGATGCACAGACATCTACTGCGTAGGAAATGGTGCTCTGACTGCCATAAGGTATCGAGATGAAATCCTTGAACCCATTGTCAGACCCTACGCTGGTGCAGTAGGTCCTGGTTTCCTCCTAATGCACGACAATGCCCGGCCTCATGTGGCAAGAGTATGCAGGCAGTACCTGGAGGATGAAGGAATTGAAACAATTGAATGGCCTTCACGATCCCCTGACTTAAACCCAATAGAACATCTGTGGGACATTATGTTTCGGTCCATTAGGCGCCGCCAGGTTGCTCCTCAGACTGTACAACAGCTCAGGGATGCCCTCATACAGATCTGGGAGGAAATGCCACAAGACACCATCCGTTGTCTCATTAGGAGCATGCCCCGACGTTGTCAAGCATGCATACAAGCTCGTGGGGGCCACACAAGATACTGAAAAGCATTTTGAGTAGCAGAAATTAAGTTTTTGAAAAAATGGACTAGCCTGCCACATCTTCATTTCACTCTGATTTTAGGGTGTCTACACAATTGAGCCCTCTGTAGGCAGAAAACTTTTATTTCCATTAAAAGACTTGGCATCCTTTTGTTCCTAAGACATTGCCCTGTCGTTATTTGTATAGATATCCAACTTCATATTGAGATCTGATGTATCTAATGTGTTTCTTTAAAGTGTTCCTTTAATTTTTGTGAGCAGTGTATATAATTTTTAATGTAGGTAGAACATTTTGACCTGTTCATTTTAAAAGTAGCTTTCAAGCCGAAAAAGTGTTAGTTCATTGGGCACATCTCTTACAGCATCCACCATTGTATTTTGTGACTCCAGAACAGAATCCTCCAGCACACGGCCAGATGGTCCCCCAATGGTTTCTGAGGCAGAGGTGTGTGTACAGCCAGCATCTGAAGATGTGCTGGGCACAGCAGCACCATCACCACCTAAGGTTGTGTCCTCTCCACCATGCTGTATCACTCTATTAACTTCCTTTAATTGCTTGTACCACTGCTTAAGCCAACAAATAGTACATTTTTCTGTGCCTTCACTTCACATTCAAAGAAATTATCTTTTCCACATACTTTTGTCATTAACACTGAACTGAAGGGGCTAGTAATATTGATTTGCATATTCAAATATATGAAATCCGTGGAGGAGTCTGAGTGGGGCTGTAGGTGCATGCATGTGTGTTAAAAATGATTTGATTAGGATTTATAAAGGAAAAGTGTGTGGAAATTTGCTTACACGCAGTTTTATGCATCTGAAATTTTGTGTGCGAATGCACATTTCCATATTTCTCTGTACACTATGTTTTAGTGTGAATTCTATGCACGGTGTCATATATGAGGCCCCAATTGTTTATCAAATAGCTAAGCTGTCCCAATATTTTATCCCGATTCTTCTTAAAGGATCTTAAGGGTTCTGCTTCACAACCTTTAAAAAGAATCTGGACCTGGAAGAATCTGTAATCTAATGTTTTAATGGAGAACGGTGATAAAATAGTTTCTAGATACAACCACCTTCAATGTGGGTCAGCTGGAGGTCAAAGCAGAACAACAGCTAATGTCCATGTGGTGTGAATCTCCACACCTCCAACCTTAACAAGAGAGGTCCATACTAGCACACTAATCTTTAATGTTTTATATGCCTGGGCAGCTTCATATTTTCTTTCACTCACACTGTGACATTTTCATTAAATTCCAGCTAGGCAAGGATGCCGTGCAATCTCATGAGTGCCAAGACCTGTTTAATGGAGGGCCTTGTAATGACCGCCTGAATTGGCACAGCCTAATCTACTGCTCGTTTTCCAAGAAGTATTAGTAGAATCAAAGTCATTAAAGTGTCACGTAAACAGATTGCAGTAGAATTCTTACTTTTGTGCCCAACCAACGTTCCACAGGGTGCCACTCCCATGCACTGTGATACACAAAAATAAAATAAACCAGACAGCTTTGTTTTCAGGTCTTCATTATCAGTGTTTCAGGTGCATACCAGACATCAGCCTGAAAAGGCCAAATAGTTGAAACATGGTATTTACAACCAGGCCCGACGCCATTCCTGGCCCACACCCAGCCACTTCACTCACTGGCTAACCCTGACTTGGAGCTTTGTTTTATTTATTTATTTTTTATGAATGAAAACCAGCTTGTATTGCATACATTTAAATATACAATGACTGAAATATCAACTAGTTAAAACCCTACCATGTACTTGGATATCACCAGTGTTAAATTAACTCTGGGCGGCACGGTGGCGCAGTGGTAGCGCTGCTGCCTCGCAGTTAGGAGACCCGGGTTCGCTTCCCGGGTCCTCCCTGCGTGGAGTTTGCATGTTCTCCCGTGACTGTGTGGGTTTCCTCCGGGCGCTCCGGTTTCCTCCCACAATCCAAAGACATGCAGGTTAGGTGGATTGGCGATTCTAAATTGGCCCTAGTGTGTGCTTGGTGTGTTTGTGTGTGTCCTGCAGTGGGTTGGCACCCTGCCCAGGATTGGTTCCTGCCTTGTGCCCTGTGTTGGCTGGGATTGGCTCCAGCAGACCCCCGTGACCCTGTATTCGGATTCAGCGGGTTAGAAAATGGATGGATGGATAAATTAACTCTGACAGTGATAATGTAACTCATTCTTTTGGTAAAGCAAATGGAAAGCACACATCTGAATGACAGTTTTACCGTGAACATCTGCTTAACAAGGTTTAGAAATTAGATTTATTTTACACTTTGCTGGTCGCAATCACTCAGCACATCTAACATTTACTGGGGCTATCGAGTAATATTACGTTATGTAAGTGTCTCCACATGGAAAGAAATGTGAACAAGATTCAAGAGAGTATTTATTGTCATTTCACCCATGTACAATAGTGCAGCATACAGTGAAATGAAACAGCGTTCCGCTAGGACCATGGTGCTACACAAAACACAGGACAACGAAGAATCCATGACACAATAATAATTCTTTTCATTTATATAGCGCTTTTCTCACTACTCAAAACATTCAGCAATTCCAAGTCTTGCTCAACAAAGAAGAGTCCCTTTTAGCACTTACGGGATTTGAACCGGCAACCTTCCGATTGCCAGTGCTGATCCCTAGCCTCAGAGCCACCACTCTAACATAAAGGCACATAATATATAACAAGGTGTATGTGAGTCAAATGTTCAAACATGTGCAACATTGCAGAGCAGAACACATATCTCAGATATCAGATCGGTCCGTGAGTGTTCGAGAATCTGACTGCTTGGGGGAAAAAACTGTTACAAATTCTGGTTGTGAGGGCCTGAATGCTTCGGTACCTTTTTTCCCCAATGGCAGGAGTGTAAACAGTGAGTGTAAAGGGTGTATTGGGTCATTAACAATGCTGGTGGCTTTGCAGATGCAATGTGTGGTGTAAATGTCCATAATGGAAGGAAGAGAGACACAGATGATCTTCTCAGCTGTCTTCACTATCTGTTGTAGGGCTTCACGATCCCTGACCATGCAATTTCCAAACCAGACAGAGATGCAGTTGCTCAGGATGCTCTCTATGGTTCCTCTGTAGAACGTTGTTAGAGTAACTGGTGGAAGATGGGCTTTCATCAGCTTACACAGGAAGTAGAGCCGCTGCTGGGCTTTCTTGGCTGAAGAGCTGGTGTTGTGGGACCAGGTGAGGTTCTCTGCCAGGTGGACACCCAGGAATTTGGTGCTATTGATGACCTCCACAGTTGAGCCGTCAATGTTCAGTGGCAGATAGTCACTCTTAGTCTTCCTAAAGTCAACAATCATCTCCTTTGTTTTGTCTACATTCAGAGACATGTTATTAGCTTTACACCAGTCCGTTAACCGCTGCACCTCCTCTCTGTGTATGCTGACTCATTGTTGTTGCTGATGAGACCCACCACAGTCGTGTCATTGGCGAATTTTATAATGTGATTTGAGCTGTGCGTTGCAGCACAGTCATGAGTCAGCAGTGTGAACAGTAATGGACTGAGCACACAGCCTTGAGGGGCTCCAGTGCTCAGTGTGTGGTGGTTCTGGCGATGTTGTTTCCAATCCTGACTGACTGAGGTCTCTCAGTCAGGAAGTCCAGAATCCAGTTACAGAGGGAGGTGTTCAGTCCCAGCAGGCTCAGCTTTTCTGTCAGCTGCTGAGGAATGCTGAGCTGAAGTCGATAAACAGCATTCGAACTTATGTGTCCTTATTGTCCAGATGAGCGAGAGCCAGATGGAGAGTGGTGGCTATTGCATCATCTGTTGAATGGTTCCGGCAATAAGCAAACTGCCGGGGATCCAGTGAGGGGGGCAGCAGGGCTTTGACGTGCCTCATGACAAGCTTCTCAAAGCACTTCATGATAATGGGAGTGAGTGCAATGGAACGGCAGTCATTGAGGTTGGACACTTGTGACTTTTTTGGCACGGGAACTATGGTGGTGGTTTTGGAGCAGGTTGGGACAATGGTGGTGCTCGGGGAGAAGTTGAAGATGTCAGTAAAAACGTCTGCCAGCCAGTCTGCACATTCCCTTATTACTCTGCCAGGAACATTGTCTGGTCCTGCAGCCTTCCGTGGGTTGACTATTCGTAGAGTATTTCTCACATCGGCCACAGTCAGATTTAATGCTTGGTTGTCAGGAGGAGAGGTGGTCTTCTTCATCACCACATTGTTCTGTGCTTCAAACCATGCATAGAATTTATTCAGCACATATGGAAGGGAGGTGTCACTGTCACAGGTTGGTGGTGTTGTCCTGTAATTAGTGATAGCCTGGATGCCTTTCCACATGCTCTGTGCATCTTTGTCATATAGAAAAAGTCCCTGGATTCTCAAGAATTTTTACAAGACTTACACATGGAAGGAAAATGTTTCCTGATACTCTGTACATGTGATAGTCGTGATGCTCAAAACGTATAAGTGTATGATGTGTCAACACACTACCCTTGTCAGTTTTAATAGCAAATTTTAGCTAACTGAACTACAGAATTTTCCAGAGTCTTATTTTAGCTTTGAAATTTTCATTGATGACCAATGACAAGTAAAAATCCCACCGTTGTCCCTTGCAATATTTGTTAAATTAATATTATCACTGAACTATGACCAGCTTAGGAAGCAGGAAGACAAAAACTCTGTCAACAGCAATGCTGGAGATAATAAAACCTCTGGGGAGTCCATTCCGATCAGTTAGAACAGACAAATTCAGATACGGTCACAGTCATGGAGCCTTCGGCCAAGTGACCACCACCACTGCTGGTAATTCTACAGAATAAGTCTGTGCTGGCCCATCCAAGAAGAACACAGGATTCTTTCATCCTTTGATTCATCCTTGGATTCCAAGGCCCCCAGATCACAGATGTTCTTCCCACTGGCAGGAAAACAGCTTAACATTAAATTGGATGCCAATGAGAGAATAAAACAGAGGATGGCAGTCTTGCCAGAGCACCAACGAGTTAGCAGCCCCACCGCGCAACATGTCCATGGGCCATGGGTTGATCCGGGGAGAACTTTAATTTAGCCAATGAACTGGCCCACTTTTTCTTTGTCCCCTTTCCCCCATGACGACCTGAAACCAGCTACTGACCCAAAGCTGTGGGACCGACCTGATGAGGAGGACTATCTGTACCTTAAACGAAGAAAGGAGCCAAAGCAGGATGATTCATGAAGTCACTGCTTATTTGCTGTGCCTGTTTGTGGTGGAGCGGTAGCTCCCACTTCACTAAATTTGCATGCTGTTCCTCTTTTAAATGAAATAATAAAGCTGGTTCTCCTGAAGCCCTGAGATTAAGCCTAGTCTTTTGGGCGCAAGACAATGACTTATGCGGCACAAGATTTATTCAAACACTTTTTTTTTTGCACAAATGACTAGTAAGCAGAGACGCAATGTGAACAGCTAATAAATAGGTTTAATCAGAGAATGAAGCCAGAACTAAATTAACGAGTCTTCAGCCTGGAATTGAAAGCTGAGGGTGTAGCAGTCCACAGCTCTGAGTCTCTGAAGCTAAACTTGCTTCTCCTATCACTGTTTAATTTATCCTTTAGTAGGCCAGAATCTTGAAATCTCAATGTATGCTCTAGTTGGAATGTAATGGTCAAGTCGAACAGGTAATTGGGTAAATTGCCATGGACCCACATCACGAAGCATCTCAATTTAATGATTGGTACGATGGTCAGTAGCAAACCCAGAACATCTGACTAAGAAGTATTCTCCTTGCAACGTGAGCTAACAGAATAGCTCCATTAGTCAGCCATGCAGAGATCATCTCTAAACTCTACAGGCAGTGCACTTTCTGATGATGTCAGCCGAATGCTCTCCTTGTCAGCTCTAGCGTTTTCTGTGGAGCGTCACTACACTCCATTCATCCACAGTACAAATCCCATCCTCGTCTCCAAGGGAACTGCTGCGGGCTCACACCACAAAGCATCTCAGTTCGAAGATTTATATTGTGGTGAACTGCCGGTGGTCAGTCACAAACCTGTAACAACTGGTTCAGAAGCAGCATGAGCTAAAGAATCGGGAGTGTGCTCCCCTCGACTTTCTCGTATTCTGAGATAGAGGAAAAAGTCATCAGAACCACTTCCAGTGTTGCAATATTTCTCAAATATCATATCTCCTTGTTTCTCATTATAACTAGTTGATAATATCGATACACATATACCTCTGTTTATAATCAAACTTTACTGTATATTAAAATGATATTTTTACAAATAGGGAGGTCAAAAACGGTGGTGGATTTTTTTCATGATTTCATATGCATTACCTAGATTACGTGTAAGTTACGTGCAAAGTAAAAAAAGTTATAGTCACCTAAAAACATAGAAAAAGTGTTATAAAATACTTGCTGCAATAAATCTTTATGGCTAAAACAGCATTTAGCTACATTTAATTATGATACTGATGGAGGAAATAAAAAAAAAATCATTAAATTAAATGTACTACCAGGAACACGACAGGAACGTAGCAGCTTATTGTTCCCATTACATCTTTATATTTGCATGGCATGTTCAATGTTTACACATTATTGGTAAACTGATGATGTATAAATGAAAAAAAAAAGAATAATAGTTATTAATGTGCTATTGTAAACGGTATTGAATGCAGTTTTTAATATCGTGTAGACATTTGTATTTCCATGATACAAAAAATTTGGATGGTTGTTTAAATGAAATACTACTTCCAGTTGAGTAATTTTGCTTTTTATGATTATAAATATGTATAGGAAATCTGAATCATCCATCTGTAGTTATAACCATAGTTTACTTGAAAAGTTTGCGAAGGTTTTCAGTTCAAGTATCACTTCGGTTGTCGGAATTGGCCCAGAAGTTGATAGGTTTCATTATTTTTAATATAAAGCAGGTACACAAAATCTCATTGACCGAGGTCAAAGTGTTTTCAAGTTATCGTGTTCACACAGACACACAGACACACATAATTTCAAAAATGGGATTTTCGGACTGAGGAAGGTCTAAAACGTCAAAATTCATCAAAATCTCGAGGTCCGATTTTTTCACGATTTCTGTACTTTCTCTATATGAGAAAGTAAAAAGGAACTCCATTTGTCAGCTATGCAGAGAGACCATGTTTAAAGTCTTTGAGTATAGTTCTTTCTGGTGTCATCAGCTGAACTCTGCGTTTGTCTCTCCTGACTTTTTCCTTGTATCACCGCCAGTGCAGTGTGACTCGGCCGTTTAAGGCTTTATTGTTTGTATCCAGCAGGAGGTGCATGTTCTCTGTGAATTTCTATTCTTTCAGAGGTGTAGCTCTAAATGAGTAAACATATATCCAGGGGCTACTCTACCATGTAGGCAAACATGGCTGTCACTAGGGCAGAAAAGGGGAGTGGCATTTAGGCAAGGGGTGTTCTGGGTGATCGCCCAAAGGCCCTTGATGGCATGCCCTCCCTTGCTTGATAAAACGATTGAGTATCTGCACGCCAAAATCAACAAGGGAACCACCCTCCCTGCTCAATGAAATGCTGAATTGATCTAGTGTTGGCTTGCCAAAATCAACAAGGGGAGGATCCCCACACAAAGATCGTGCACAAAACCTGGAAAGTAGGCGACCACAACCCACCGCTCTGCAATCAGAAATACAGTGTATAGCAAATGCCTTCAAGGCTTTGTGGTTTGGGCACAACATTTTCACTTTTGCCTAAGGCAACAAAAAAGCTAGGGCTGACCCTGAATAAATCTCTCCCTGATATACAAAGTGCAGATATTAAGACAAGAAAATGAAGGTACCAAGGAAAGGCTATCTTTAACATGCTTTTACATTAGGCCTTTACGACTATAAGCAAACTACCGAGGATGCCTAGTGGACACTTCAATTGTCTTAAGATGTTTCAGTGGGGTCTTTGATGATTGCATGTGCGTCTTGTTGTTCTAAGCACTAAAGCAGGTGATGCCTTCAATCTGTCCAAAGCAAACGCTTCGCACATTCCCAGAGTGATGCTGTTTTATACCCTTGGTTCAAAAGTGACCAATCAGATAAGAGCGCCTGCTGACATGACATTATCCTCTAATAACCACATGGTTCATTAGCCCTCATTAATTATTTAAAAAAGCACTCCGCTGACTAATATATCGGTATTCATTTTCAGAAAGTACATCTGTTTCTTTTGTGTGTTATGGTAACATTGTAAATCTAATCACATTTTTCACACATCAAACATACACACCTAAAGTAAGTATTAGCACCCTAGGACAAGAGGGGACGCTGTCACTAACAGGCTTGTCTCCTTTTTCCCTCACGGCCCTAAGAATCTGCCCCTTGAGGACACTGAAGCAATGGTAGACCCGCTCCTCCCAGTCCACATGATATAAAAGGAGAACACACTCCAAGAAGGTGTCATCTCTCTTTTCAATGGTGAGCCTGCTTCTGTGCTCACCTAAGCCAGAAGCACTAGTTTGACGTCCCAGAGAGGACAACAATAGCCACACAGAAGGTATACCGAGGCACATAATTTTCATTTCACTTTCTTCAATTTTGTTCCAATTAAATAGGATTCTGCCTGGTTGGCATCCCAATCGTTTCACATTATCCTGCATTCTCATTCACCCCTACCACACACACTGCTAAGATAGTTTAGGTTGCAAAGCTCATTTCTCTTACTTTTTATTCTGAATTATTTTATTTTTAAGTAGCTGAAATGATTTTATTTTTCCTGGGTGAGGGCCATGAAATTCTTTCCTGGATACGTTGCTAAGGAGTCGCTATGTAGTCGCTATGTAGTCATAGATCAAATCTAATAAAATAACAGTGGGAGGTCGAGCTTTTAGTTACAGGGCCCCTAAACTGTGGAATGGTCTTCCTGCTTCCATAAGAGATGCCCCCTCGGTCTCAGCCTTTAAATCCCGGTTGAAGACTCACTACTTCAGTTTAGCACACCCTGACTAGAGCTGCTGATTAACTGTACAGACTGCACCTCTGTTGTTAGTCATTAGCACTAAAACATAAGTAACATGATAATTATAATTGAATACTAACCCTCACCTATTCTATTTCTGTTCTCGGTACCCAAATGTGGCAATTGGTGCCACGGCCCACCTGCCAAGTTGTTTGCCTGCCAAAGGTAAAGTCATCCCTGATGGAGGATCACAGGAATCATGGGAAAGAGGGGTCCTTTCATCGGAGCAACGTTTCAGCCGTGGCATGGCCAAATGGAGATGCAGCTTGATGGATGAGGTCTCCAGGACTCTAAAAATATCCAAACCTAATTATGTCATATCATCTACTGTTAAACCGTACTTCTAAAATTTTTATTATTATGCTGTCTTAAGGAATTGTTCTGTTCTGTGTATTTTATTGTATTGTATTGACCCCCTACTTTTGACACCCACTGCACGCCCAACCTACCTGGAAAGGGTCTCTCTTTGAACTGCCTTTCCGAGGTTTCTTCCATTTTTCCCTACAAGGTTTTTATTGGGAGTTTTTCCTTGTCTTCTCAGAGAGTCAAGGCTGGGGGGCTGTCAAGAGGCAGGGCCTGTTAAAGCCCATTGCAGCACTTCCTGTGTGATTTTGGGCTATACAAAAATAAACTGTATTGTATTGTATTGTATCAAAGGGTATTAAGTTCAGTCCCTTAGACTTCTGGGTTATCCAAATTTGTGGATACTGTAATAAGAATGAGTTGGAGACATCATAAAGATTTGGGGCAGCCACCCGTATAACTGAGTTTTAAATAGCACAATGTGCTTAGTTCAGAGTCCAGAACAGAAATGCCTCACTGAGGGAAGATGGCCGTTTTAAAGGGCTGGAAGGGAAGTGACATCATCTATGCCGGGACTGGGAGTGGTGTCCTTGTGCCCGGAAGAGACGTCATCCTTGGGGCCGGCAACAGGCGGGATTTCCCGGAAAAGGTCTTCAAGGGAGTGAGAGAGAAAGTCAGTACACTCCGCCACCCCCTGGCCTGGCGTAGAACTACTAGTGTTTAGGCCCTTCAGCTGATTCCCATGGGCACGTGTGTGACAATATGAACTTAAGAATTAGCTTGTGTGTTTAAACGTTTAGGTGTACGACTGATGCGTTTGTTCTTTGACTACGAGATTGAGGTTAGGCTTTTTGATCTCTTTCTCTGGTCCTTGATGTCCTGCCTTTCTGCTGGTTTCTTATCTTTCTGCCCCTGCTCAGCGTGCCATTTTCACTGTAGGCACAACGTTAAACAATCTGTTGACGAGCCATTAACTCCACTTACACCTTAAGATACACTGTTGACCCTGTAACAATTAGTAACGCTTTTTAAAGTTCATTCATAAAGTCTCTCGCCTTCTGCCTAAGGCCTCAATCAGTCAATTGAACCTGCTTGCAAAAAAAAAAAAATAAAATAAATTGACATCTGGTGATTTTCTTTTTACCTTTGGTCACATTTAGTTTCTTGAAAAATTGTTCTCTTGCTTGTGACCAAGTAAGTCATTATGAGTTAATGGTCACACATCTTCATTGCTAGTTACTTCTTTATATTTCTGATCACACTGTACAGTGAATTGAGAAAGTATTGACTTTCTGCACATATTACTGTGTTGTAGATTTTATTTTAATTGGATAAATCTTCCATTTTTTGCCATCAAGCTACACTCCATAACCCAAATTGACAAAGTGAAAACATGTTTCAGAAAGGTTTGTAAATTCATTAAAAATCAAAATTGAAATCCCTTTTTACACAATGTGATAATATTTGTTTGACTCCAGTATTTAGGAATTTCCAAGTGTAAAGAAATTACAAAAAGGAAGTAGATAAACAGTAAATATGAGTTTCTGAGTTAGAAATTCCAGGTGAATGCCATACAAACTCGGAGCTATGAGTTAAACAATTCAGAGAATACAAACTTACCTGTGACATAATGTTGGCCTTTCAGCTTAGCTAATTGTATAAAACACAAAAAATAACCTTGTAAGCCGGAAAAGCCATTTTTGTGCAATGAATTTAAAGCAAAGTGATACACTGCTATGGTGGGCTGCATCAGGAGTGGGCAGGAGGACGAGTATAGGAAGCTAATCAAGGACTTTGTTAAATGGTGTGACTCAAACCACCTACACCTCAACACCAGCAAGACCAAGGAACTGGTGGTGGATTTTAGGAGGACCAGGCCCCTCATGGACCCCGTGATCATCAGAGGTGACTGTGCAGAGGGTGCAGACCTATAAATACCTGGGAGTGCAGCTGAATGATAAATTGGACTGGACTGCCAATACTGATGCTCTGTGTAAGAGAGGACAGAGCCGACTATACTTCATTAGAAGGTTGGTGTCCTTCAACATCTGCAATAAGATGCTGCAGATGTTCTACCAGACGGTTGTGGCGAGCGCCCTCTTCTACACGGTGGTGTGCTGGGGAGGCAGCATGAAGATGAAGGACGTCTCACACCTGGACAAACTGGTGAGGAAGGCAGGCTCTATTGTAGGCACGGAGCTGGACAGTTTGACATCCGTGGCAGAGCGACGGGCGCTGAGCAGACTCCTGTCAATCATGGAGAATCCACTGCATCCACTGAACAGGATCATCTCCAGACAGAGGAGCAGCTTCAGCGACAGACAGACTTTTGTCACCATCCTGCTCCACTGACAGACTGAGGAGACCGTTCCTCCCCCACACTATGCGACGCTTCAATTCCACCTGGGGGGGTAAACGTTAACATTATACAAAGTTATTGTCTGTTATACCTGCATTGTTATCACTCTTTAATTTAATATTGTTATTATCAGTATGCTGCTGCTGGAGTAATAAAGTATCTATCTATCTATCTATCTATCTATCTATCTATCTATCTATCTATCTATCTATCTATCTATCTATCTATCTATCTATCTATCTATCTATCTATCACATGTAATATGTTTACTCTGCGGCTTAATGTTAATTTTTTTTAAATTGCCCATTTTATAGACCAAGAAACAAATCAGCTGCAACGTCTGGTTTCTCTGAACAGTCTGCCTGGAATTCATGCGGATCCACAGAAGTGGGAAGGTGAAACGTCACAACTCCAGGCTACAAAAAGGACATAGCAGCACTAGAAAAGGTCCAGAGAAGAGCGACTAGGCTGATTCAGGGCTACAGGGGTTGAATTATGAGGAAAGATTAAAAGAGCTGAGCCTTTACAGTTTAAGCAAAAGAAGATTAAGAGGAGACCTGACTGAAGTGTTTAAAATGATGAAGGGAATTAGTCCAGTGGATCGAGACTTGTATTTTAAAATGAGCTCATCAAGAACACGGGGACACAGTTGGAAACTTGTTAAGGGTAAATTTCACACAAATATTAGGAAGTTTACATAAAGAACGATAGCCACTTGGAATAAGAGAACAAGTAGTGTGGTAGACAGTAAGACATTAGGGACTTTCAAATCTCGACTTGATGTTTTTTTGGAAGAAATAAGTGGAGAGGACTGGCGAGCTTTGTTGGGCTGAATGGCCTGTTCTCGTCTCTAATGTTTTAACTTGGTGCTCTGAAAACACCAACAGCAAATTAACACAGTACTATACAGCATCCGTCATACGTCACAGCTGGGAAGTCAGAAATTGAAATTGTGACATTTAATCTCTGCACATTAGCGTTACCCAAGAGGTTAGGAGCACATGCTGATACAGCGCATTGCCACACCCAGCACATGACAGATCCACTCAGGATCCCAGATTAAGACCCGGGTGCAGTCATGCAACGGTGACACCGCAGCACCACACTAGTTCAGGTGGAATGGTGTGAGGAAGAGTGTGACTTTTTTTTACGGTGGCTGGAGTGCCAATTCTGCCACCAACCCCCAGGTTTCTCCCCGCAGGTTGGAGGGCCTACTTGCAGAGCTGGATGCTGATTAACGTCATATCCAGGATGAAGCAATTGCAGGTTAATGGCTTTGCTCAGGGGCGAAACGGAGTAGAGTCACTTCTGGCACTTACAGGATTTGAACCAGCAACCTTCCGATTACCAGTGCAGATCTCTACCTCAGAGCCACCACTCAGCCCTTAGTGGGAAGGTAAACGTGACTGTCCCTAACTAAATATTGTACAGTCCAAATTTAAGATAACAACAACAACAACAATATTATTTATTTCTATAGCACATTTTCATATAAATGATGTAGATCAAAGTGCGTTACAGAATGAAGAAAGAGAAAACAGACAAAATATGAAAATAAAATTAGGCAATTCTAATTAACAAAGAATAAAAGTGAGTTCCGATGGCCAGGAAGGACAAAAAACAAACAAAAAAAAAACTCCAGACAGCTGGAGAAAAAAACAAAATCTGCAGGGGTTCCAGGCCACAAGACCACCCAGATTATCTATAAAAGATTTTCATATTCTTGGCAATGATAACTACTACTATTTGGACTTGGAAACAACAATTTAAAAACTGCACAAAGCAACTGTTGAGCACAACATACGAAGAGCAGCACGTATCAAGTTAACACAGGTTAGTCCATTGCTGTTCATGCTGCTAATGTTAGCGCTTACCTTCTCAGTATTCAGCCTTATGGATTAAGGCAATTCTTTTAAAAGTCTTTAAATAAACAAATGAACTTGCATATAAATAAACCAATAAACAAATTAAACTTATAAAGCGTTACTGTACCTACTGTTTGTAAGTACATTTTGAATTGATGTCATAATCTGAAACTGGAAAAACCTGGACTTGAGCACCATAAGGAACAGGCCTGCCTGTTTGTCTCTTCACTCTGTACAGCTCAGGCTATAAATATAACAGCAGGTCAGGTCACTTGTAGAAATTCTCAGATGATTCTGCACTTATAGGGTGTATTGATAAGGGGGATGACGCACAGGAGAGGAGACGAGGGGGAACTGTTTCTTGGTGCAAAGAGAATCGTCTGCATCTTAACATCAGCAAAACCAAGGAAGTGCTTATTGACATTTGCCGCACCAAAAAGCTTCTATGTCTGGTCACTATTCAGGCAATGGATGTAGAGGTGGTCTACTCATACAAGTACTTGAGGGTCCACATCAGTGATGGGTGAGATTGGTCTTGTAAAAAGGATGTTCCTTTAATGTGTGATGTGACATTCTTCATATCAACAACAACAACAACAACATTTATTTCTATAGCACATTTTCATACAAACAGTAGCTCAAAGTGCTTTACATATTAAAGAATAGAAAAATGAAAGACACAATTATAAAACAAAATAAATCAACATTAACATCAAATAAGAGTAAGGTTCAATGGCCAGGGGGGACAGAAAAAACAAAAAAACTCCAGACAGCTGGAGAAAAAATAAAATCTGTAGGGATTCCAGACCATGAGACCACCCAGTCCCCTCTGGGCATTCTACCTAACATAAATGAAACAGTCCTCTTTGGATTTAGGATTCTCACGGAAGGGCTTGATGATGATGATGGTCACGTAGACTTCTACCTTTTAATCCGTCCATCATTGCTAGAGCATCATGAAGCTTTGAGTAGGTGGTGGTGGCGCAGGCCACCACCACAAAGAAACCGGAAAAAGAAACAGAAAAGAGAGTAGGGGTCAGTACCGATTTTAGAGCCACCATGAATAGTTATTTTGAGGAGATTGAACATAGAGTATCAGGATTAAGTTAAATTACGATTAAAATGAAGTTATAAAAAGGCCATGTTAAAGTAGTAGTATATCTGCTCTTACTCTGTGATGGCCAATGTGACTTTCAATGCTGTGGTGTGCTGGGCTGGTAACATCACTTCAGGTGAGGCCCCCCATCTCAACAAGATAGTTATAGAATGCAGTCATAACAGAGGAGAGAACTAAAGCAACACTGAGTGCCATTATGAACAACGCCTCACATCCTCTTTGTGACACACCAGCACTGAGGACTTTCAGCCAATTAATTAGTCACCAAAAGTGTGTCAAGGAACACGACTGGGAGTCCTTTATACCATATAAATATATAGTCAGAGCAGACTATACTTTCTGAGAAGGTTGGCATCCTTCAACATCTGCAGTAAGATGCTGCAGATGTTCTACCAGACAGTTGTGTGTGAGTGCCCTTTTCTATGCAGTGGTGTGCTGGGATGGCCGCAAAAAAAAGAAGAACGCCTCACGCTTGGACAAACTTGTTAAGAAGGCAGGCTCTATTGTAGGATTAAAGTTGGACAGTTTAACATCTGTGGCAGAGCGACGGGCACTAAGGAAACTCCTGTCAATCATGAAGAATCCACTGCATCCACTGAACAGGATCATCTCCAGACAGAGGAGCAGCATCAGTGACAGACTTTTGTCACCGTCCTGCTCCACTGACAAACTGAGGAGATCGTTCCTCCCCTACACTATGCGACTTTTCAATTCCACCAGGGGGAGTAAATGCTAACATTAATTTTATTTTAATTTTTTTCATTTTTAATACTATTTTAATTTAGTATTGTTTCTTTGTATCAGTATACTGCTGCTGGATTATGTGAATTTCCCCTTGGGATTAATAAAGTATCTATTTAATAAAGTATCTATCTATCTATCTATCTATCTATCTATCTATCTATCTATCTATCTATCTATCTATCTATCTATCTATCTATCTATCAACAGCAACACAACAGCTTAATGCCTAACTGGGACTGGGACTGCCGAGTTCTCTTGCTTATAGTAATTCAAGTGTGTGTTCAGACAAAAGTGTGTGTATTTTTATTTATTTACTTACTTGTTTAGCTATTTATGTATTTATATATTTAAAGACCTTTTGTAAAAAGCCAAATTATCCTCAGGAAAAAACAAAGTTCTATCTAACTATCTAATCCTGCCTACTATACCAAATCTTATCTATCTATCTATCTATCTATCTATCTATCTATCTATCTATCTATCTATCTATCTATCTATCTATCTATCTATCTATCTATCTATCTATCTATCTATCTATCTATCTATCTATCATTTTCTTTGCATTTTTCAAAGTAGAGTTTGGAAATTACAAGTTCTGAGTTTTAGTCAAGCGCAGCTACTTTCCAGTCTGCACGTTGATCCTTGTAATTTTGAGTTCTCTGCAGAGCTCCTTTCTAGAACAGTGACATAACAGATTTGCTCTTTCTGGTGATTTATTTGATAACGGCTGCATGGTTTCTCTCCCTAATTTTTTCAAAGGTCCCACATGAAAAACAGTCTTCACTATCAAAAAATAGAAAAATGTAACTTTGTCTCTTAAAGGACATTATGAGCAGTCCTTGAAGTTGGACCAGATACAGTGATCTAAGAATCTTGCGATCAAAGAATTAGGTGGGGTGGAACATGTGCAGCTTTCCATTGAAACTTCGAGTCCCAAGATAAATCAAAACTTGAATTAAGATCATACATCCATCCATGAAAACACGTGAAGATCTTCCAGTATTCACTGGTATGCTAATAAAATGGGCCAGTTTGGTGAAAGTTCAATTGTCAAGATACAGTAGCAGTCTATGGAAGCACAGATCAATGAATAACTAGATCTGAAATTAAACTTGCTTTGAGAAAATTCATGAAGAGGTTCCACTACTCAGCAGAACGCTAAAAACAGGAGCTGGTTGAGTGAAATATTGATTGTCAACATACAGTGATAGTTGACTGAAGCGCAGATCAATTAATTGTTAAGCCGAGAGTTATGTTGGCTATGCCAACAGCCGATCTAACGTCGTACTTTCCCTTTGAAAAGTCACAAGGAGGTTCCAGTACTCATTAGTTCACTAAGAAAAGGTGCCAATCTGAAGAAATTTTGATTGTCGAGATGCAATTATCTATCCATCCATCCATCCATCCATCCATTTTCCAACCCGCTGAATCCGAATACAGGGTCGCGGGGGTCTGCTGGAGCCAATCCAAGCAACACAGGGCACAAGGCAGGAACCAATCCCGGGCAGGGTGCCAACCCACCGCAGTGCTGAGATACAATGACAGTCAGTTCAAGCTCAGACCAATGAATTGTGAGATTCTGAGTGCCAGGATACATCAACAGTCGATCAAAGATTAGCGCTTTTCTCCCTCGTGAATTTTTGCAAAGACATTTCTGTATTTACTGGTACCCTATGGAGAAATGCTGATAACAACAACAACATTAATTTCTATAGCACATTTTCATACAAACAGTAGCTCAAAGTGCTTTACATAATAAAGAATAGAAAAATAAAAGACACAATAAGAAAACAAAATAAGTCAACATTAATTAACATCAAATAAGAGTAAGGTTCAAAGGCCAAGGGGGGACAGAAAAAACAAAAAAAAAACACTCCAGACGGCTGGAGAAAAAAAATAAAATCTGCAGGGATTCCAGATCATGAGACCACCCAGTCCCCTCTGGACATTCTACCTAACATAAATGAAATAGTCCTCTTTGGATTTAGGGTTCTCACGTAGTCACTTGATGTTGATGGCCACGTAGAGTTCTGCCTTTTAATCCATCCTCATTGTTGGTGCATCATGAAGCTTTGAGTAGGTGGAGATGGCGCAGGTCGCCACCGCAAAGAAACTAGAAAAAGAAACAGAAAAGAGAGTAGGGGTCAGTACGGATTTTAGAGCCACCATGAATAGTTATTATGAAGAATTGAACATACAGAGTATCAGGATTAAGTTAAATTGAAGTTATAAAAGGCCATGTTACAGTAATGTGTTTTCAGCAGTGTTTTAAAGTGCTCCACTGTATCAGCCTGGTGAATTCCTATTGGCAGGCTATTCCAGATTTTAGGTGCATAGCAGCAGAAGGCCGCCTGCCCGCCTCACCACTTCTTTTAAGTTTTGTTGTTGGAATTCTAAGGAGACACTCATTTGAGGATCTGAGGTTACGATTTGGAATATAAGGTATCAGACATTCAGCTTTAAGGCTTTGTAAACCATAAGCAGAATTTTAAAGTCAATCCTGAATGACACAGGTGACCAGTGTAGTGACATCAAAACTGGAGAGATGTGCTCAGATTTTCTTTTCCAAGTCAGGATTCTAGCAGCTGCATTCTGCACTCGTTGCAAACGATTTATGTCTTTGATAGTCTATGTTGAAATTGGAAGAGATGCTAACATGACATACCAGTGAGTACTGGCACTCATTTACGTGCACCTGGGGACCACCTTCCAGTCTCTAAAGATGTAAGCAGTTCCACCCCAGAATATGAGGGGACCTGATGGGGTTCAGTATCTTCCCTGTGCCCCATAACATCATCAAGAAGCTACTCAAGGAGGATGCCTAGTTTTATCCAAACCCCCCAGAGAAGACTCTGTCCCTTCCGGCTCAGACACAATTAAATGGAGCCTCTCCCAGAAGGTGGTGTCACATGTTGATCTGACACTTGAAAAGGACGGCACTCCGACTCTTTTCTTATTTTGTGTTTGTGTGAAGGCTGACTGAAGTCACTTTGTGTTCGGATTCATGGGCACCCTTTTGTTCTGATTAAAAAGGGTGACTTAGCTGGTACCCCAACCTTTTGTCTGTGTACCCTGGTCTTCTGTCTCAATCACATTACATGACCCACTTCAAGCACTGCGCTACAGTAGAAGTTTTCTAGTGAAAGATGGATAGAATTTGTTTTAAGATACAGAGAGTTTAAGGAATTAAAATCTGCCAAACGAGGACCAGTATGCTCTCATCTCATTGTTATTGTGTTTGGGCACAGCGGAATCCTAGGAGCAGGGAGCCCTGGCATTGGTGATGGGCTGAAGTAAGCAGTGCTTTCCAGATTGCTGCGCCAGCACCATCCACCTCACCCTGCCCTATATAAAGGCGTCTCTGCACAAAACTGGAACTCAGACTCCTTCTGCTCCGGGGCGCGCTGATCATTTCCTACAAGTCGTGTTTCCTCCAGCGTCTTCTCTTCAGGTATGGATCAACGGGCCCCTCAGGGGGCTTCTAAATAAATTAACTGCACTATAAAGAGCTAAGAGAATGTCATTGAAATCATTATAAATGTCAACATGGCGAAGGTCAGTAGAGACTGGTTTTACTCTGCAATAGGTCAGAAGGGAATGGCGCTTTATAAAGTTTGTGTAAACTGGGAGGAGTGGACACAGACTGGTGATGAATGGTTAGCTGTGCCTAAACTTTATTATTCACTTTTATGTCCTTCCTTTTATGATTCTTTTCATGTAGTTAATCAGAGTTTCTAATATTTATTAATGATTTGGCTCATTTTTAGGTCTGTCAGGTGTACGCATCCAAAGTGATTGTTTTGTTCCTTCTGACCTTTACATTTATTTTCTTCAGGAACTTTTGTTTTTTGTTTCTTTGTAATTGTCCCTTTGCACAGTTTGACTGCATTTCTGGCTAAAGGATCTGGGCTGGTAATTCGAGCAGAACGAGTGCTACTCCATTGGGCCCTTGAGCAAAGCCCTTAGCCCGCACTTGCTCCAGGGTTGCTGCACAAATAGCTGACCCTGCGCTCTCACCTCAAAAACTCTCTGGAGAGTAAAAAAAAGTGACAAATTGAATCGAATATGGCAAATAAAGGATTATAAATCACAAAAAAATGAGATGCACATCAGGTTGAATTAAGCAAAGTAAACCTGAGCACAAGCATTATGCCACCTTTATGTTTACCCAAGCAAAGAGAAACTGACTGAACACAAAATCAAATAAAAACAAAAGAAAAAGACAAAGGCGTCTTAAATGTTAGTTTATGCAGGATATGTTTGAAAACTCCCTCATCTCAAACACAAATTTACATTTTTATGGCTGGCAAACAGCACAGCATCACCTCCTGTGAGAACAAGTGATAATAATGAGATACATCAGCGTTTAGTACTTACTAAAAGAAGGTCACCGCCCCGCATTCAGATGACTTGGTGACTGTCACTTAAAGGTGCCTCTGCGTCCCCCAATCCAGCATCCTACATTCAAAGTTTAAAGCTGTGGGGTCTCCCATGAACCGAGATAAAGGTGCATCCTCACCAAACTCCAAGTGCAGTGTCCTTGTGCCATCAGAGAATTAGGAAATCCAACTTGTGACATTTCACCTTCCCACTTTGATGTGCGCACGTGAATCTCTGGTCAGGCATTCTGGAGCAATAAGAGGTTCCTGTTGCTGTGTTACTTAGTCTACAAAAAGAAGCAATTTAAGATCAATAAAATTAATCAAAGAACTTGTATTTGTGAGGTATTTAGACCCCAATTCAGTATGTTGCAGATGCCCCTATGGCAGTCTTCTTGGTCAGTCTCTGCAAGCTTTGAACATCAGATTTGGGCAGTTTATCCCAATACTTCCTGGCAGATCCTCTCAAGCTCCATTAGACTGGATGGGAAGTGTCTGGAATCTGCACTCTTCAGGTCTCTCCACATACTGTATGTTTTATGGGGCCACACAAGGAAAGACAGAGATTTGTCCCAAAGCCACTCCAGCCTTGTCTTGTCTAAATGACATTGAACTGTCACCCCAGCCTGAGGTGCGGTGCTCTCTGAAGTAGGTTTTCTCCCAAGACCTCTCTGTATTTGGTTGCACGCATCCTGCCCTCATTTCTGACCAGTGTCTTTGTCCCTACACCGCCATAGCAGTTTGCTGCCACCAACATGCTTCACCATATTGAGGGTATTAGGCAGGTGATGAGCAGTGACTGGTCTTTGACACACACAGGGCTTGGAGTTCTGACCAAAGAGTTCTATTTTTGTCTCATCAGACCAGAGAATCCTTTTCCTGATGCCCTCAGAGACCTTTGGCAAACTCCAAGCAGGCTGTCATATGCACCTGATTGAGTGCTGCTAAGATGGCCGTCCTTCTGTCAAGTTCTCAATTTCTCACCAGGGGGCTTCTGAAATTCTATTGGAGTGACTGCTAGATTCTCAGCCACTTCCCAGACCAAGGCCATTCTTGATCAGCTACTGAGTGTAAGCAGATGAATAATTCTAGAAAGAGTCCTGGTGGTTCCACACATCTTCTGGTAGATTTTCCTGCTCAAGCACATAACTGTATGATGCATCAGTCATGGGATATCCTCCAAATAAGAGGAGGTGTGGGTCACCTTTTCCAGGTCATTAGCTTGGTCTCAATAGGTCACACACATGCAAACGGCAGCGACTCTCATCTCCAACGATATGTAGATGTTCATATATGAACATAATAAGACAAACCTGGGGGTGTGCGAAATCAACTATAAGTCTCCCAAAGACATATCAACAGAAAACAGCATTAGAGTAACAAAGAGCATCACTGAGTATCGCTTTCACTTATTATTTTGGATAAAAACAAATCAACCAAAACGCACTTTGGGCGAGGTTATGGAGGCCGTCTCCGAAGACAGAGATAAAGACCTGGCTGATTTTGAGTCCGACACAGCACTTGAGAAGAAGAGTTTACTAAACGTAGCAATTATTCTGTGTAATTTATATTTAGTCTCACTTTGATTGTTGTTACTTGAAATTATTATATTTAATGTTATATTGACAATGGCACCATAAAGCAGCCATAATGTACATTTCATAATGCGTAATATGTATGTATTATTTATTATGTGTATATTTATTGCAATGCATAGCTCTTCATCCCTGTTTATTAGTGTTGCATGAAATTGTCCACACAAAGCCATTCATATTTTTGCACAAAACTGTTTTGTGTCAATATGTACGTGTGTGTTTGCGTGTGTATGTGAGCAATACTGCTTTTATTTACATGTGTATGTGTATAAAAGAAACTGTTTTTATTTATTTATGTGTGTGTGTGTGTGTACATATATAATGTACTAGCTGTATAAGCTGTGCTGTAAAAATGTCAACGTCAATTTATTTATATAGCACATTTAAAACAACATAGGAATGCTGTGGCCAAAGTGCTTTACAATAAAAGAAGAAAAAAACATTCAATTAACATATAAAACATAAAAAGAAATAAAATAAATACATATCCATCCATCCTTCCATTATCCAACCCGCTATATCCTAACTACAGGGTCACGGGGGTCTGCTGGAGCCAATCCCAGCCAACACAGGGCACAAGGCAGGAAACAAACCATGAGTAGGGCGCCCACCCAGCACAGATAAATGAACATAAATGAAATAAATAATACATAGAAGTCAGATTACATAATCACAATGAGGAAACCATCAGTATTACTGAAGGTCACGGAATGCAAGTGAATAGAAATGAGTCTTTAATCTCATTTTGAACAGTTCAAGTGTAGACGACTCCTTTATAGGCGAGGTACCACAGCTAGTTGTCCCCCTTAGTGTGACACTTGGTATGAGGGACAACATGAGACAACTGACCAGAAGATCTAAGCACTCTAGATGGCTGGTGTAAAGCACACAATTCAGATAAATAGGCAGCAGCGAGCCCATGTAAAGGTTTAAAAACTAGCAACAAGATTCGAAAACTGACAGGCAGCCAGTGTAGAGAAGCTAATATTGGAGAAACAGAATCAGACTTTCTTGCCCCGATCAGAAAACGAGTGGCAGCATTCTGGACCAACTGTAACCTGCGTATCAGAGATTTGCTAATCCCAGAATACAGCGAGTTGCAGTAATCAGGCGAGAGAAGATAAAAGCAGGAGTAGCTTTCTCAAGATCCCTAGAAGATAAAAAAGGCCTGATCTTACCAAATAGACGAAGCTGGAAAAAGCAACTCTTGAGTGCAGAATTAACCTGTTTCTCAAAAGAGAGGTTACTGTCAAAGATAACACCAAGATTGTGGACTTGATGTTTGCAAAAGACAGAGAAAGAGATGAGAAGTCCAAGACCAATTTGGGCTTTAGCTGGTGGACCCGCTATAAGCACCTCCATTTTATTCTGATTCAGATCAAGAAAATTATTAGCCATCCAGGATCTTAGTTCAGACAGACAGTTGTGCAGTTGATTCATTGCAGAGTCGCAGACGGGAATATAAACCTGAGTATCATCAGCATATAGCCTGGACTCCTAGAAACCATGGATTTTGACACTTTAATGAATCAATCGCATCGTTTGTGCATCAGCAGCTAAGCGAGGTTCTCTTTCCTCGGAGGTTTCGTTTTGCTGATATGCTTGCCTCCATTGTCTGTCAACAGGTAAGCGAGTTTCCCTCTCCTCAGAGGTTTCGTTTTGTCGATGTGCTCGCCTCGCTTGTGTATCAGTGGCCAAGCGAGTTTCTCTTTTCTCGGCAGTTTCACTTTGGCGACTGAGTCACTTTCTTTGAGCTTCATGCTGTAGCCTCGCACTTCCGGGCCGGACAGACTGACAGACACACACACTTCCACGTGGAGACATTTATATACAAGATATATTATGACCAATGACGTCGCAGATTCACTGTCTTTGATGGAGGTGGTAGCTGCGTGTAGACAGCTTGGCAGCTGGTTGTATCCAACAGGGGGTGTTAGCTCCCTGGGAATGAGCTATCTTGTAATTGTGGCATGTTACATAACACAAATCTATATAGATATAATATAAAAAGGCAATAGATACCCTTTGGTGATATGGCAGTAAGAAATCACATAGGAGAAATAACTTAGCTTTGTTTAATGACGACTTACGCTGCATAACAGACGGAACAGGAAGTCATGGCAGGAACCCAGTTCGGGAGTGTGGGCCCGATGTGTAGTGTCAGCCATTTTCGTCACTGCAGTGGAAGGATTTTCGTTGATGTTGACGTTTTCTCTCATCCGTCCATCGGCTTCAAAGATGTGCCAGGCAATGTGCCAAGGCTTCATGTGTAGGCCTCCACTTAGTTGAATCATGCAATTCCAAACAAGGCAAAGAGGACAGAGTTTCATGCTGAGTTTGACAGACAAAAATAGTATTCAACAGTCCTCAGTCTGACTGCCCGTTTCCCAGTTGTCTCCATCGTTCTTGTCTTCTATTCTAATGCTTGCCTAGCAGTTCTGTTTAGTGAACCCCTGTGCTAAATCTGGCTCGGTGTCAACTGTGCATGTGAGCAGAAAAAGGGCCGATTTACAAGATAGATTTGAACAGAGCACAGTGACTTATTAAACTTATTCTCTTATTAAACTGGTCTGCTGCGTATTCCTCTCGCCCACCACCAGCAACTGCACGCTGACGCTCTGTTAGTGTGTGTGTGTTTGTGTGTATTGTTGTTTTCATTGTGCTGTCTTATTCTCATGACTGCTACATGGAAATATACAGTATCACATAACAAAAATACGAAACAAAATTAAATGAGCCCCTAGTCTTTTCTTTAGTTCAGCATCGGTTCTAAGTAAATTTTAGAATTTCTGTTTTGTATCAAATTTAATCACATTTGGAAAATGCCATCAGGTTCAAGTGAAAAATTGACTGTCCAGCACTTGGAGTGATAAAGCTTTATTTTGTGCGCTCCCTGCTCTCGGGATACCCGTTTGGAGAGGCTTTGGAAGAGGGACAGGGGGGCCCGTGGTGCCAACTGCTGTAACTATTTATTTCTTTGTTTTAGCAACGTGAAACTTTAGACAGCTACAGCTGACAAGTCTGGTGAATAACAATCGGCCTGGCTTTACTTGTACGTGAGATATACTGTACCAGGAAACAGAAATGTGAAAATATTCCTGTGAGTGCCTTTATTTTCCTAGTTTTCTAAGTAAAGGTGTGTTTACATTTGAACCCAGCACAGATTTTATCACATTTGAGAACCAGCTGTCCAGTTTTAGTGACAGATTGACGGTCCTGCCTTTATTTGTTTCAACAATAAGGCTTCATTTTGGTGGAGACTGCTGATAAATGCCCTCAGGACGTAAAGGTTTTTAATGAAGCAATGTGCACTAAAGTCACGTCTGGGACCTCTGCAGGATCAGGGGCTGTGAGGCTCAAACTTCATTAGTTCCATAGCAGATCCCCACCAAGGTAACATCAGCTTAATTTACGTAGATACTCTACAGGGTGGTCCAGATCTAACTATGCAGATCCAGATCGTCTGGATGACTTTGATGTATGCAGGGACGATTCCAGTTCGGCGCGAAGACGATTCTTCATGTCGTCAGTTCACACACTTCTCGATGGTCTGGGATTTTTCGGGTGATTTTCTATGTAATAAACTTATTAAGTTATAGCATAATGAAAATTGCATAATTAGATCTGGACCACCCTATACTCCAGGCCTGGAGGGCCGCAGTGCCTGCAGGTTTTCATTTTGACCCTTTTTCCTATTCAGTGACCGCTAATGAACTCCTTTTCCCTTCATTTTAATAGCCCTGTTTTTAAGGATTCAGTCCTTTGAATTGATTCACTTTTTCATGAAATGGCAGCCAAACAGAAACGAGACGTGAAACGAGCCAACAGATGAGCAACTAAACTGGGATTTCAAACTCCAAACCATTCTATTAATGAGAAGCTGATTCTTGCTGATAATTAAGCCCGTTATTTAATGCTGCGGTCTGTTTCTGCTCTCATTCTGCCACAGCAGACATTTCCAAAACTGTTGATTTTCTGTTGGTCAAAATGTTTTGGTGACCTGAAAGATCAACCTTAATGAGACCTTCACTTTTCTTTATTTTCAGATATTGTGTGACGGGCACAGGTCAGCTGGTTGTGTGGCAGTGTCTCATTATTGTTTGGCTGCTAATTAAAAAAAGAGACAACTAAAGGCTCAGAGTCAAGTTAATTAAAACTAAAGCAAAAGAAGTTAATTAGCAGCAAAAACTGGTCACTAATGAAGAAGATGGTTAGAATGAAACCCTGCAGCCACTGCGGCCCTCTAGGCCTGGGGTTCGACATCTGTGCTATACATGAACTGACGCCCTCTACAGGGCGGTTTCTGGCCTTGCACACAGGACTGCCCAGAGAGACTGGATTAAGCGAGTTTATGAATATTAAGGTGGTACAGTATTTCATTGCACTTCATACAAAAGAGAGAATTCAAAAAAAGAAAATCAGCTCTCCTAACTCACTGTATGTTGAATGGCAGTGAAAGTTCATGCTCTTTGGAGGCTGAATATCTTCTCCCAAATACCACGTTTCTGAAAAGTAATGGTTTCACACAGAAATCAACATAAAACATCTGTCACTGCATGCTGTGGCTGCCAGTTTGCCAAGACTGTGTGACAGGCTTGCTGCCAGGCTGTCTTCATGAGGCAGGGGCAGCAGCAGCAGCGGTCGCGGTCGCAGGGTATTGTAAACTGGTTTCTACCTCTTATCACTGTTAAGTGGCAGTCCTCCCTGGCAAACACTGTCAGTACCACGATTAGTCAGGGGGCAATCAGCTGAAGCTGGAACCTCACATTCGTCTTCGATCATTTGTATCAAAATTGGAGTTCGACAAGTCATCGTCCAGTTCTGAGATAATAGGCAAAACGTCGTCCACTGAGTATTTTGCTTTACGCATCCGCTTTGGTCTCTCGCCAGATGTCAGTGCCATTTTTGCCGTTGTTTGCGCCTTGCTACTCACACGAGCACAGATATCTTGGTCAGACCAATGAAGCTAACTTTCCTTCTAGCAACGAGAGTCCAACTAAAACATAACGGTTGGTTTGGCCACAGTTTACAGTTGATTACCATCGTCAACTCCTCCTTTTGACAAAAGTCATGAAAGAATGAAATAATTTGGGGTCCCGGTGCAGTTGTGGGGTCCTCTTCAGAGTGGTTCATCAAGGCAGTGCCATAGGGGAACCATTTTTGATCCCCAGAAGACGCATCCACATGAAGGGTCCATAAAGAACGTTTATAAACTTAGATCTGCAGCGGACCCCATGCTGTAAATAACCACAAATAGATGGTAAGAGATTTGTGAAATGCCAATGGGTTTATGATTTAAAAGGAGCCTCGCTGCATACAATCACACAGGCTAAGTTCAGGTCCTCTTAATCTGTTATGTGCTGTGAGGTTGCCTGTCATTCATAAAAAGATTTCAGTCCCCCAAACACACACACACACATATTAGGAAGTTTTTCAAAGCACAACAAAACAACTTCATGTGCAAAGACCCCATCCCAGAATGAAATGGTGCTTGGTCAAGCAATGGAGCTACAAGGAACCACACAACCCAGTAAAGAACCATAAAGTGCCATGAAAATACCAGGATTTGTGATCCACTGGCTTCATATTTAGATGCCAGCCTTTAATTGGTCTTTTCATCTCTTTTTTGTTTTTTTTAGTGATATCCTTGTTCACTGTTCACACCCTTATTAAGATACAATTGAGAAAGCAACTCTGCAGAAGCATGCAAATTAATAAGGAAATAACCAAAGAGAGTTAACAACTGTGGCAAAAATATAAATATTTCTATGGAGGAATATTTCAGACAAAAATAATTAAACAAATGTACTGCCGAAAGTGGCAATAATTAAAGAAAGAGCATGAAATGTGGACATAAATAAAGGAATGTGCCACGAAATATATTTTTGTGCATGCTTTGTGTTCGGTAGCTAACCCGTGCGGCTCGAAGTTCCCCAGCTTACCCCCCTTATGATCTGTGCCTTAGGCAAAAGCCTAATTCGCGTTAACCGGCCCAGAGTATTCCTCTGAACTCAACGTAACAGACGGCTTGAATTTCAAACTATCACGTTCACTCGTCAAAGGAGAGTGGGCGGGCTCAAGCGAGTGCCGTGATTTGATTGGTGAATTGTACGCAGAGTGTAAACCTGCACTTTGCCTGACTTTCTAATCCATTTGCTTCTGCGCATGCTCACATCTCTGCTTGGGCGCATTGCAGACTTTAATTCAAGAAACTCCGGATTTGTCATCAGGAGTCTGCAGCTGAAATGTCCGCTGTGAAGGTAGCAGGTGATGGCCGAATGGTTTACAGTCACGCGTCGGATTTACCGACGATTCACCAATCAAGAATCAGAAGGCGCTACATCCCGCCGTCTTAACTTTGATGAGTGAAAATGACAGGGCTAATTTCACATTGCATGTGGTGGCATTGAAATAACATAATTGAAATAATTCAATAAATACATAAAGGGAGAAGCAACAAAATAAAAAAAAAACGCATTTAATTATTCATGCTCACATTGTATATTGATATTGTTTATTTATTATAACATTTCATTGTAATTTTTGTTTATTTTCTTATTTATTTTTATTTTGCCCAAAAAGATTTTCCATCCATGCCACCCAGATTCACATTGCAGAGCGTATGCCCACATCGATTGATTTCGTACGGCTTTATCCCCGGACGGGAAGGATGCACCCGGCGCACCACGGACAGCTCCCGGCGCAGCTTGCTCACCGGACTCTCGCCTTCCTTCTTGAGTTCGTATTCGGGAAAATGAAACGCTGGGTTTATTTAGTGAATCCGCCTGATTTTTGCAAAGGCGAACTGCGGGATGTGTTAAGACAAGAGACGACATCTGCTACTCTGGCAGATACTGCTGTCACGATTAACTTCCCTACTCCAAAATAGCCTTATTGTTCAAATCTTTAATGGACAACATTTTTAGAGTATATCCTAAGCATTATTATTAGTATTACACTTTGCAAATCAGTGGAGTCAAGTGTCAAAAACCTCATCATCCACATTCGTTCCCAGTAGCTGGTTTCTTTTCCAATTCTAATACAAAATTACTGAGCACTTTAGCGCTGAAAAAATGCCCAACTACCCAGGGATGGCAATCATGGGACACACATTTAATCATGTCTGACCAAAGCGTGCCACTCGAGACGTGAATCACTCGTGTTCTGCAGTTGCCATGTTGGAACATAAAGGTCAAACAAGAACCGGGAGGCGCGCTAATCTCTTGAACTCATCTTTGTTCATATGAACGCCCTGTTTGTCTATTTACTTGCACGGTGATGTCTTTCTGTTAATATTTAATGACATCAGGGAGTTGATGATCCGTGAATCTCCTGGCAAAGCCCGGGGCAGGTATGTGGGCGAGTGGCCAGTTTGGCACATCTGCACATGCGCACTCCAGCGGATGAGGTCACCACTGCGATCAGAGGAGATAAAGAAGAGTTGAACACCTTGAGCCTTCTCTCGTTTCGCTTTTAAGGCAAAGCATTATTTAGCTTGTCTTAAATCAGGTTCTACTTTCTGCCGATTTCTTTTTATTAAATGTAAAAGACAGAAACTTTAGATATACACTCCTCCACTTCCCTTTAAAACTGTAAAAATGGTTAACGGTTACTTTGGAAGACGTCAAAAAAAAAGGCCAGAAGTAGGCCTATAGCGCAGCTCCGCTGAAGCTTTTCTCAACAAGCAGGAAGAACATCTGGCCAGGACCCCAGTCCGTCACCATAATGGAGTTAGGATAGGACGGCTCCGCTTTGCTCATAAAATGCATTTTATGATTATTTTAGAACAACGATCCTCCAATAAATAAATACATAAATATGAATGCACAGATTAGATCGGGGGTACTCCCCGGAGCGCTTAGGAAATCGAGACTTATCGGCGGACGCCCCGCTGTAATTATCCGCGTCAGCCAATCGAGACACAGTCGGATCCTCACACTTCACGCTTTTCTCGTTAACTCAGGACGGGCTTCGGCAGTCCACGGTTACGCGAGCACTCGTCCGATTTAAGCAGCTCCGGTAACCGATGTCCGATGACAAAAATCAGGGATCACGAAGCACAGAGCAAGTGTTCATGTTGTGTACACTTACAGTAAATTACTGGCTACTAGTTGCATTACTTTTACAGTATTTTACTGTATCATATTACAGTACATTACAATAAAATTACCATACCACACTGTGACTTCACAGTAAACTGGGCAAGAAAATTACTGTGATGTAGCAGTATGTTACTGTTGAATTACAATAATTAACCATTTTCAATTTACATTAATCTACTGTATTTTTACATGCTAACTGTAAAAGTAATGCAACTCAGTAGCCAGTAATTTACTGTAAATTTACAGGTGCAATAACAACATTAAATACTGTAAAGGACATTAAAACAACCTTGATCACCCATCCTATTTACCAAATTTTCCCAAATTTACATCAAGTTAAGTTCTGAAGGTCTCTAAAGTCCCCTTGTCCATCTCACTACTTGTTCACTTGTTCCTTGCATTTGTGGTTTTCTGTATGATGTTTGTACAAAATGTTTCCATCAGTGTCCCTGTAGTCAGGATTAGACTTTTATCAGTCACTTTACAACACATATAATCTTTAAATTATTGAAAATTAATAAAGTTAAACAAAAATAAAAACAAAAACACATTACTGTATGTGTTTTGCATATTTATTCAGCAGTGTTTCTTCAAACGTTAAATGCACAGAATACCTCAAGTATACACTTTTAAATTCAATAAAAGTCTTAACAGGCAGTTCAACTTTTATTTTTAAATTGCACAAACAAAATTATCTAAACCTCACATACAGTAAGTATATGTACAAGAAACAAAAACACATTTTTTACTGTACTGTATATCTAAAATCCTCTGTAGTAAACAACTTGCACATACTGTACCTCAGTGCCCGCAGTTATTATGGCTGTCTAGTAGTCAACAGTGTATTATTTGTAAATATGTGCTACTTTTTCCAGATATGCAGACATCTGAAAGGGTCAAGTGAAAAGCAATCAATAATTCTGAAAGCATTTCCCTTTTAAAAGGTATATTTTAAGAAATTAAATTAAAGATATAAACTCCAGTGTTTAACATTTAAACGATAATGTTAAAAAAAAAATGTAATTATAAAGCAGTGTAACATTTTTAAAGACAGCAAGATAGAAATTAAACTGAGGCAAAACAGGGGATTAAAACACTTTAAATCAATTTGAATTATTAGGAGTCCTTTCTGAAAATGTCTACATTGACATCCATTCAAAATCAATTAGTTTCCTCAAAAGTGTGCAGACTTGTTGGTTGATGTGTCCGTGTTTCTTTTTTGATTTTGAGCCCGACTCTGGGTTAATACCCAAAAACCTGTAAACAAAATATAGAAGCTATTAGTTTTATTTGAGCTATTTCACACTGTTTTCAAAAGACATTAAGTGCTGTTCCTTTCTACAGAATACTGATGCCTAACACTCCTCCTAAGTAGGAAAGCCAAACACAATTTCTCTGCCATTTTAACAATGTTGTGGTGATTTACTAGTCTCACTATTACCCTTGCTAGTGTTATCTACAATGTCAGTGTGTTAGTTTACCTTTGGATAAACTCCAATGTGGATGAGGCATCTTCAGGATACTGCAAGTTAAAGTTGTAATAACTTGCAAAGATTGTAGCAATACCATTGACAAAATCATGATGTGGTCCCATGACCACTTGTCCTTCAATTGACAACATCCAGGCTTTAGGCTTCATCATGTCATCTGAAATAAAAAAGATATTCATCACGTACTTATGCAAAGAAGTGGAATTCTTAATGAACAACAGTGGGAAAGGAATGGGTCGCTAACACAGGGTCTTAGATTACAACTATTAAAGGTCTGCACGCTGTTCTTCTGGTCTTTGCAAAGTAAAGAGCAGCTGCACAGACCTTCAAAACATATATGAGAAGGTAATACAGGTTTACATACTACTAAAGTTGCTGACACTATAAGCTACATGTGTTGTTAACATTACCTTGTATAATCAAGCGGGGTGTGCTTGGTAGCATCATTGTCCTCTGAACATCAGCACCTGTGGCACATGTCTGTAAAATACAGTAATACATAACTTTAAAATATGCTGGATATATGTACAGTACAGTGTGTACTGTATATCCCTTACTGAAGAGTAAAAATGATGGCAGAAGAAAATCCCTTGACCCCAGTGATTCACAATTCTACAGTAGATTTAGCAAGGTGTGTATTTTACTAAAATTCAGTAGTCAGAGAACTGTGTGTCTACATGGGAGATTAAGAGTGTATGAATACAAGTATGAAGGTTAATATACTGTATTGTCTACCCGAGTTCCAGCATTGGCACCTACCTTTTTTACTCTTAGTCAGGTTGAGTTGAGCCATCATATTCATCTTATTGTTTCTATCAAACTAGTTCTTCATATAGAATACTGAACATTTACTGCTATATAAAAAATCAAGCACATCCAGCACTCCTCAAGATACCATATTAATTTTCTAAAATTTCAAGGCATTAATTTTTAGAAAAATATAAAAAATAAATTCAACTCTAAAGCATTTTCAATGCCAGTTGGGTTCCTGGTCTATTGTAAGCAAAACTCAGTTTTCTATCTGTAAAACAATTACTTACATCTGCTTGAAGTAGGATTGCATCCTTGGGCTCCTTAAAGTATGCCATCAGGAGGAGAAGGACACATGCAGCCTTAACTGAAACCTCTGGTTCAAACTTAGACAGCACATCCTGAATTCCTGAATGATGGCTTAGTTCCTGGCAGAACTTTATAATTGTACTGCCTTTATTGTCCAGTGCCTCTTGCAGCTTGCTGAGGATAGATATGTCTGTTAGAAGCCTAAAGTGGGAGTAAAGACATCTTTGAGAGAAAAGGAAAGGCCATTCCTTCTGAACTTGTGCAATGTGTGGTGCAGGCACTCCATTAAGGTATCGCGCTGGTGGATATAGGTCTTCTCCATAAGAGGTTCAGCTTTCTCTGCTCCACTCATCCCTAACTCGGAGAATATTTTAAGTAGCTGCATTTTCATGTCATCTAATGATGCCTCCGTTTCTCCAGCTGGCAGTTCTACAGGACACCACCTCACACATCCATACTGATCTACAGGGCCTCTTGCCTCCCCTGCTGCATTAGTGTGGGACCTTCTCTCTGCGTCGCCTTGCAAGAGTATTTGTTCTGTTTTTATATTCCACTCTTGTTTTAATTTGCTGAAGAAGAGAGTGGCAGCCCTCTCCAACCATGTCTCCTTTTTTCCAACATCCCAAAACTTTTGGGTGTTCCCTTACAATTCCTCGGACTACGCTGTGACACATTGCTCTAGTTGGGTTAAGATCATGTTCAAGCATCTGATCTACCACTGCTTTCACCATATCTTTTCTGTCTCCTGGTGATGGTCTTGTTTGATTTGCCACTGCTTTTTGAATTGCTGCTGGCATCCTATTCCAATTGACTTTGAACTCTGCATACCATGGCCTGCCAGGATGTGGGGACGAAGAAACAGAGGAGTTTGAACTGCTTGAGGAGTTAGAAGATAGGATGAGTGGAGTGCTCATGGGGCTTGATGAGAGGGATGAAGAGGCAGCAGCATCCAGTTCACTTTGAACTGTTACAAGTCCTAGAGATGATAGCAAAAAAGATCAATGGAAAAAAAACAAAAAAGCAGCACACTAAATTAATTTATGATAAATTACATTCTTCCTGTTCAATATATTATATTGGTAGCCACTGAAAAGAAACAGAATGAAGGACACTAGTAAGAGAAAGACATGATTTTTCAGGTCAATGAGTTCGCCCTTCAATAATCTTTGAACTTCAGTGTTAATTGTTCAGCTTACCAATGGCAGTTATCAAAATATATATTTACCTTCATTTTTAATGCTGTTTAACAGTTTGCGACACTGGATTGGCCTAATGTGTTTCTCCAGATCCTTCTCTTGTACAAAAGCAAGGTCTTCTCTGCTTTCCACACCAAGCTCTTCTAACCGTTCAAGAAGAGATGTTAAGGATTCATTTGAGAGGCTTGGCAAAATAGATAGCACCACTTCCCTTATGTCTTGACTCATTTTCTAAAAGAGAGTTGGGAGCAGACAGTCAAATATCAACCAATTAATTCATAAAACCCCTTGATTATTTGTTTATTATCAGTAATGCGTTATTTGCTACAATTGTATCTCTGTATGATTTTATGTTTTATTCAGGCACTAGTGAGTACTCCAAGAAGTGAAAGCATTCACAAACTACAGACTATCCCTATCTCAGTTTGATTTCAATTGAATTAGAAAATTTAACTCTTCATTTATAGGTAAATGTGCTGGAATCTTCAAAGGCAATTTCTGAATCATATCCTTCTATAATACTTTCACCACAATACAAAGATGTTATTTAAAAGACATATATATACAAAGTCCTATATACATATATGTGTTCTTTAAAAGAACCTCACAGACTCTTCCTACTCCATTATTTATCTATCCTTTCTACTTACACAATTTCTAAAAAAGAATGATGAAGAACAATTAGCAGTAGGTCACACACATTATAAGCCGGAAGTGGGTAGTAGTCAAGCAAATCATCTTGCTTTATACAAACATAATCCTTTTGGACTACTCCTAATTTACAATAGACACCTATATCTCTCAACTTCACAAAGGTATGCTTCTCTGTAACAAAGTATGCAGAATCGTGGACAGTAAGGACCAGAATAATCTTCCCAACATAAAGTTCTTCATCTCTACTTCCAAGCAAAACAAACATTCCTTTCCTGTATGCTGTGCCTTTCACAGTCACTTCATTGCCTGCCACTGTAGACTGTGACTCAAAATTATAACTGGCAACAGATTCTCTGATTTTGTCATTATAATCATTCACAAAAAACTGTGTACCCCTGTGTACCTGTACAACTGGAGGGAACAGGCTGCCTGCACTCAAGTAAGCCTGAAGAAGCTGATGTCTTTCTGCCAGTGTTTTGCACAGATTTTTAAAGTTGTGTAGCTTTCTGGCACATGTTTTGAAAAATGAGTGCTTACTTTCAAACCTTAATGTCCAAAGGCGAATAAGTGGACCAAAGTGGAGTATAAGTTCAGGATAATGGCACATATAATGATGCTTAGGCCTTAAAGGGTGATTAGGGAAAAGCTTTTTCCTACTGTGTAGATATTCTTCAATTATGACTTTGAGATATGCTACTTGGCCTGCTGCAATAGCTGGTGCACAGACAAGCTCCACTACCTCTCTTAGTTGTAAAAGGAGTTGCCATACCTCGTTTTCACAGGGATCTTGAATTCTGTCACCTATCAAGAGAGGTAACAATCTAAGAAAACACCAATTTTGAACTGCATGTCCATTTAGTCGTTCACTACCAGGGGAAACATCTGCAGGTTTGTCATTGCCATCATTTCCCTGATATTTGAATTGGTTCTTACATCTGTTTAATTGCAAGTAAGTGAAGTGCTTCTCATGTATTAAATGACCAACAAACAAAGCGAGGTCATACGACACAATACCTTCAAACAAGTCATGGGCTAGACACGGTGGGAGCCCAGGCTGGCAAACATGGAAATAAGAAAGTTGGTTAAAAGGAGAGTCACACTTGATACCTGATACAGCAGGGTCTAAACCCTGAACATGACATTTATATGACTGTATTGTCCTCACAGCACCACACAAGTATGGTTCTTTAATAAATTTTGCTTTATCTATTTCACAGTAGCGGCAAAAACGATCAGCCCGACTGAAGTTTTCCAGAAAACCTCCAATACAATGGGATCCCAAGTTGTCTCCTGAAATGGCAATCAGAGTGCCTTTACAAATCTGCCATCACTTATCAAAATCCCTCTCTCTTCTAGAAATTTGAGGTCCTTGATCAAAGATTCAAAAATTTTGGTCACTCCAAAGTATTTTAAGTTCTGCTCCCTACATAAGAGAACAAGTTGCATGTGAGCTGTAGTGGATCTATTATGTGGCAAAATTTCAGCCAGGGTTAAGTATACAGCTAAAACTTTATGTTTTTTTCTCCCTGAACCAAGTGGGTTTACAACCTCAAAGGCATCCTGATATAAAATCAAACCAATAGAAGAAGGTTCTATTTTCAATAGTGGATTACTTCGAACTCCCTCTCCATCTCCAACATCCTTATAGACATTTTCAGTGGATGCTTGAGAATGTGCTAAGGCATACTGTTCTCTTACAGACTCGCTTTTGAACAATGCAAGTAAAGTCTCTTGTATTGGTACATACTGGGCAAAGCATTCTTTGCCATTTTCATCAGTGCCGAGAAACAAGGGTACGGGCTCAACATAGTTAAAATTCTTTTTAAATACAGTCTTTCTCTTTTGTTCTGTACTTAGAAGTTCCTTGTTATACATCTTAAGGAGATCCCCTGTTCATTTCATCAATTATGTCACTTATAGTGGCCTCTGGAATTCCAAGTGCCTTCAATTTCTCAATCAGAATCTTAAGTAAATGTGAAAGTCCAATGTCATGGGCATTTTGAAAGTCCTCAATGATTGTCTGTATGGTACTTGCTGGTAACAATACCTTAGCTTGTAATTTCAGATAAAGAAGTGTAATGTTTTGTAAAAACAAAGTTTCATCCACAGCCAGTGGCCTTTCTGGTTCACAATCATCCTCATCAAAAATATTTGAATCTGTCTGACTAGGAACACCAAAGGGATCCATGGGAACAGATGTATCTAGAATTGAATCATCTAGGTCCTCTGAGCCTCTATGTTTCCTTGAAATATGCGAGGCTAAACTTGACTTAACTGTAAAATGCTCTCACAACCTCTGAATGGGCATTTGATTTTCAGTCCTTGTTTTATGTGTGATTTTAAATGCTTTATGAAAGAGGTCAAAGCGTCACACTTAACTTCACATGACTGAACCACACAGTTTAGAGGTGTAATGAACTGCCTGTAGTGCGCAGAGTAGGAACTGCTTCCTTATGGTCTCTATATATGTGTGTTTTCAGAACACTGGCTTTGCGGTACATCCGAGAACACGTAGGCACACCACACTGATAATGATAATTGGGAGTGTTACTGTGCAGCTTTGTGTGTTGAATAAACTGAGTAACATTACTACAGATATACTGGCACTTACTAAATTTACAATGGAACATTGTGAATTGATAGGCAATTTTATTTAATGGCTAATAGAGTCAAAAATACCTTGCTAAGACTGCCTTTTCTAACACAGACCAGCTAACAATAACTAAAAAATGTGGAAAATGCAATATGGTTTGGATCCCAAAGGGAAATGTTAACACACACACAAAAAAACTACACTATGTATCTACAAAAAAAAGTTAAACCAGTAAGAATCCATTAAAATACCATTTGAAGTCAAATTTCTATCAACCGTGCTTAAATCAATACATTTGCTTCCATGTATTACTTTTGCCTGTGGAGTTTACCATAAATTAATTTATTTATATTTATATATATATATTTATGCTATTCCTGAGCTAACATCTTTAATCACAGTTGAAAACAAAAGCACATAAACTTAATCAAAATGCACAAATTAAAACTGTTTAAAAATACATGAACTAAAACTACATGAAAAAGCTGACATTGAAACAATATGAAAACGCTTTCCTGAAGCTATAAGATAAGACACGAGTTAAAAAAATGCACAAAATGAAACGGTTTGAAAATGCTAGAACTTAAATTTTATGAAAGAAATCACTAATTACAGCTGTAAACATTAATATATATTGAAAGGCATGATTTAAAGTAGATTGAGAAATGCACAAACTGAAATTAAACGAAACTGCACGTACTCAAACAATGTGAGAAAGTACAAACTGAAAGCGCGCAGTATGTAAGTTTTCTAATACACTCCGTGGTAAAGTCTTAAAATGACTGCATAACTTCCTCTCTAACAATACAAAACAGAAATTATTATAATGATAATGGAGAAAGGCAATGAATGTTAAGTTAATTACCGTTTGTATAAGTAACAAGCACACTACAACGCCATTTTATTACTTTCTTCCACTCTCTGAGCATGTAATATCCCACAGTGCAACGGGGTCTTCTCCAAATACAATTTTACAGTAATTTGCTGTCTTTTGACAGACGACAGCGTATCTTACTGTGATTACAACAAAAATTCTGAATACAGTATTTTATTGTGAAAACTTACAGTTAACACCTGTGAAATCCTGGCAATTTTTTACAGTGTACCTGCGACTTTACTGATGTGATGTATGGTGTATTATGGGACAACCTACAAAATGTGACAGTTTATTTAATTGTCCTAAAGTCTAGAACATGCAACACAGACAAGTGGCGGTCTTTTCATAAGTTTTTCAAGAAATGATTCAACTTGATCCATGACAATGTAAAAAAAGCAAAATATGTCTGCTGTTAAAAAAGCGACACACACTGTGAGACCATCTATAGCAGACCGATGTCTAAGTACAATACGGTTATGAATTTGTGGATTGAAAAAAATAATTATTAATGGAATTATTAGTTTGAAAATGTTACCGTTAGAACACGCTAGATGAAAAAAGAACGTTCTGCAGTGACAAACGGTATTTGGTACGGTTATTATATACGTACAGTATCCCTAACAAATGCCTACTTATTTCATGTTACAGTTAACAAACGCAGGCACTGATAAAAGTAACTTGTATTTAAAAACGCTGTTTTGAACATTATAACATTAGACCATTAAAACAATCTGGTGCAGAACAGGACATTCGGCCAATAAAGCTTGCTGTTGCCATCCATTTAATTCTCCATAATAAAATTGAGTTTTGGAGGCCCCTAAGGTCCTCATGTCTACCCCACTACTTGGTCACTTATTCCATGTGTTTGTGGTTCTCTGGGTTAAGAAAAATTTCCCAATGTTTGTGTGAAATTTACCCTTAACACATTTCCAATAGTGTCCCCATGTTCTTGATGAACTCATTTTAAAGTCACCGTCTCGATCCACTACACTAATTTCTTTCATAATTTTAAACACTTCAATCATGTCACCTCTTAATCTTCTCTTCATCTCCTGTAAAGGCTCAGCTCTTTTAATCTTTCCTCATAACTCAACCCCTGTAGCCCTTTAATCAGCCGAGACTCTCTTCTCTGGACCTTCTCTTGTGCTGTGATGTCTTTATGGAGACCCAAACTGCACACAGGACTCCAGATGAGGCCTCACCAGTGTGTTATGAAGCCTGAGCAGAACCTCCTGTGACTTGTACTCCACACATCAAGGCGCTATATAACCTGACATTCTGTTAGCCTTCTTAATGGCTTCTGAACACTGTCCTTAGAGTCCACTACGACTCCTCAATCCTTCACATAAGGCGGACTCTCGATTGTCAGACCTCTCATTTTGTATTCAAACCTAACACTTTTACTTCATACATAAATTCTTTGCATTTACTTACATTACATTTTATCGCCCATAAATCTCCCCAAGCCTGTCTGCTGTCCAAGTCCCTCTGTGATGATTCAACAGAATCTCGTTTATCTGCCAGTCCACCTATCTTGGTATCATCTGCAGACTTAACCAGCTTCTTATTTATATTCCTATCCAAATCATTTATATATTTATTAAAAATAGCAGCGGCCCCCGCACTGCCCCCTGCTGGACTCCACTCTTAACACCCCCAATTTCAAATAAGGTTTCTTGCACCATCAGCCTCTGCTTTCTGTGTCTGTGCCAATTCTGTACCCGTCTACACACAACACCCTGAACGCCCACTTCTTTTAGTTTGAAGCCCAAATCTGTGATGTGGCACCTTCTCTGATTTATCGAAGAGTATGATAATTCTATGCGTTTCTAGTTGATTAAGGGTAGAACTAAATGTACAGTAGCTTTGAAAAAAATCTAATTATAAAAGTGGGTTTTTAGCAGTTTAAAACGATCCCTGAGATTAGCGTGGCATATTTCTATTGGTCAAGTATTCCAGATTTTTGGTGGGTAACAGGAAACAGTAGTCTGACAATGTCTCTTAGACTTAGCTCTTGGAATAATAACCAGACCACTGCAGCGGTCAAGTGCCGCTAAGATTCACACCGTCAATGAGTCGTTGATTTATTTATTTTACTGGAGGATTACCAGGGACATCCCCAGCCTTGGAACGACACACACACACACACTACAGAGACAAAAAAAGAACAGCTGGGAGTTTAAACGATAAAAAGTATAATGAAATTAAATTATATAAATGAAAACAATAATTCCATCCTGATCCCTTCGGCGATATTACATTTAACATATAAACACAATAAACACACAGAAAAGTCCATGGAAACCCAAGCCGGATGAAATGAGAAGTGGTGAAGTTAAGTCCAGCGATCTGTATTAGGAAAGGGAATGGAAAACGCAGTCCTACTGGTAGTTGCTGAAAGTATGACGACAGATGGATGGGTCAGGAGTGCTCCTTCTTCTACCAGTAGACAGGTAGACATACGATCCAGACCCCAACAATACAATCCAGGACACAATGATGATAAATGGTAGAATTAACGGCAAGCAGTCCAGCAGATATATATAACGCACCAAACAAACAAAACAAACTTTGTTTTCTCTTTGACACCTGCCCTCCTTTTAAACCCCTCTGGCCACCTGCAAGGACTGCTGGGAGATGCAGTTCTAACTATTAATTGGGATTAATAAAGTATCTATCTATCTATCTATCTATCTATTATATAGTGCCTTTCATCTCTATCTATCTATCTATCTATCTATCTATCTATCTATCTATCTATCTATCTAGGCTGTGGTGTATGGCCGAACCAAGGCTTGAGGTTTGCGATGTTCACAGTGTCTACTTTCTTAGTCCCCGGTAATCCCCACTCCACTGCATAGGTTACTGGTCCCTTCATTTGGACAACAGTTGCCGGGCTGAACCACTTCGGAGCCAGTTTAGCCATGAATTTATCGGAGGCTTTGGAGAGGGGATGAGTCCTGATCCAGACATTACAAGATCTAAGGTGACTTGGAATGTTAAGGGCCAGGATAGAATAGAAAGTATCAAAGTTATTTAAAGCTTTATATTTTCTGATATACTTTATTAATCCCTGAGAGGAAATTGTCTTTTCACATTACTGTTGTACAGCACACCTGGAGAAATTTTCGGCCTTCTGCTGTTTTGCACCTCAAATCTGGAATAGCTTGCCAATAGGAATTTGCCAGGTTGATACGGTGGAGCTCTTTAAACCACGGCTGAAAACACATTACTGTAACATGGCTTTCTCAGAGCTTCATCTTAGTTTATTCCTGATACTCTGTATATTCAATTAATAAGCATGATTATTCATGGTGGCTCCATAATCTGTATTAGCTTCTACTCTCTTTTCTGTTCTTTTCTGGTTTTCTGGGGTGGTAATCTGCTCCACCACCACCTGATCAAAGCCCTGTGATGTCCCTACACTGATGAATTAAAGGCTAGAAGTCCACGTGACCGTCATCATCAAGTCCTTCCATGTGAACCCTGAATACCATGACGACTTATTGAGGTCATTGATGTTAGGTAGAATGCCTAGAGGGGGCTGGGTGGTCTCATGACCTCTGGACCCCTGCAGATTTTATTTTTTTTCTCCAGTCGTCTCGAGTTTTTTTGTTTTTTTCTGTCCTCCCTGGCCATCGGACCTTATTTTTATTCTATGCTAATTAGTGTTCCCTTATTACAATTCTTATTTATTTTGTCTTTTTTCTCTTTCTTCATCATGTAAAGCACTTTGATCTGCATAATTTGTATGAAAATGTGCGACAGAAATAAATGTTGTTGTTCTTGTAAGGGCCCAAGGGAGAAGGATTTCTTCTGACACTAGCGGGATTTGAAGTGGCACCCTCCCAGATACCAGCAGAAACCCTTAGCCACCACTCTTACTGTATATCTTTGTATAGCATTAGTAGCATTTCTAAAAGACATGGGTAACCAGTGTAATGGCACTAAGACTGGTGAGATCTCCTCAGATTTTCTTTACTGGTTCATATATTCGTTGTGAAATGACACACCTTGACACAACAAAAAGGTTTGGAGAAACAACAATGTATACTTGAAGTCTGGCTGAAAAAAGGGCAAAGCTGAATTATAGGTTTTTACAGATATTAGTCCAAAACAGAACTGAGGTTACAGGAGGAATATGGCGGTTTTAAGGCCAGTCCGGTTCATCTGGAGAGGAACCGGAAGTGATGTCATCGATTCTGGAACTGGAAGTGGTGTCACTGAGCCCAGACGGAACTTCCTGTAGCTGATCTGCAGAGAGAAAAGAGAAAGGATCAGTGCACACTGCCACCCCGTCCCCACAGGTCTGGCGAGGAGTTACCTTCTTTTGAGCCCTTTAGCTGCCACCTATGCACGCGTGTGTGACACCGTGCTGTGTCATTTTGCACTGCCGAAGAGGATTTCTTTCTTTTTCACCATAGGCAGTCCTAGTAGGAGAGCATTACAGCAATATAGTTGCTAAAAATCAAGGTATGTAATAATGTTTAGCAATCTATTGGTTTCATGAGAGGTCTGACTGTCACTGAAATGAAAGAACTCAGCCAATCTATACTTTATAGTTTAAACCAGCGTCCATAATAATGGGTTATTGTTTTTTAATCTGTGACTTGATTTGTAAGTGTAGCCCTCCCACCGTTGAACTGGCACATTACCTACAGTTGTGCTTGAAAGTTTGTGAACCCTCTAGAATTTTCTAGATTTCTGCATAAATATGACCTCAAACATCATCAGATTTTCACTCAAGTCCTAAAAGTAGATAAATAGAAACCAGATAAACAAATGAGACCAAAATATTATACTTGGTCATTTATTTATTGAGGAAAATGATCGAATATTACATATTTGTGATTGGCATAAGTATGTGAACCTCACGGATGATCAGTTAGTTTGAAGGTGAAATTTGAGTCGGGTGTTTTCAATCAATGGGATGCCAATCAGGTGTGAGTGGGCACCCTGTGTTATTTAAAGAACAGGATCTATCAAAGTCTGCTCTTCACAACACGTGTTTGTTAAAGTGTGTCATGGCACGAACAAAGGAGATTTCTGAGGACCTCAGAAGAAGAGTTGTTGATGCTCATCAGGCTGGAAAAGGTTACCAAACCATCTCTAAATAGTTTGGACTCCATCAGTCAGACAGATTGTGTACAAATGGAGGGAATTCAAGACCATTGTGACCCTCCCCAGGAGTGGTTGACCAACAAAGATCACTCCAAGAGCAAGGCACACGTGTAATAGTCGGCGAGGTCACAAAGGACCCCAACTGAAGGCCTCTCACACATTGGCTAATGTTCATGTTCATGAGTCCACCATCAGAAGAACACTGAACTACAATGGTGTGCATGGCAGGGTTGCAAGGAGAAAGCCACTGCTCTCCAAAAAAAACATTGCTGCTCGTGTGCAGTTTGCTAAAGATCACGTGGACAAACCAGAAGGCTATTGAAGAATGTTTTGTGGATGGATGAGACCAAAATATAACTTTTTGGTTTAAATGAAAAGCATTATGTTTGGAAAAAGGAAAACACTGCATTCCAGCATAAGAACCTTATCCCATCTGTGAAACATGGTGGTGGTAGTATCAGGGTTTGGGCCTGTTGTGCTGCATCTGGGCCAGGACGGCTTGCCTTCATTGATGGAACAATGAATTCTGAATTATATCAGAGAATTCTAAAGGAAAATGTCAGGCCATCTGTCCATGAAGTGAATCTCAAGAGAAGGTGGGTCATGCAGCAAGACAACGACCCTAAGCACACAAGTTGTTCTACCAAAGAATGGTTAAAGAAGAAGAAAGTGAATGTTCTAGAATGGCCAAGTCAAAGTCCTGACCTTAATCCAATCGAAATGTTGTGGAAGGACCTGAAGAGAGCAGTTCATGTGAGGAAACCCACCAACATCCCAGAGTTGAAGCTGTTCTGTACAGAGGAATGGCCGAAAATTCTGGTGAGCAGGAATGAGCAGAAGTTACGGGAAACGTTTAGTTGAAGTTATTGGGGGGTCACAGCAGACACTGAGAGCAAAGGGTCACATACTGTTGCCCTCACAAATATGTCATATTCAATCATTTTCCTTAATAAATAAATGACCAAGTATAATATTTTTGTCTCATTTGTTTAACTGGTTTCTCTTTATCTACTTTTAGGACTTGACTGAAAATCTGATGAAGTTTGAGGTCATATTTATGCAGAAATACAGAAAATTCTAAAGGATTCACAAACTTTCAAGCACAACTGTATGACATAGGATGAAATTTCTCTGGTGGGATCCACATTAAACACAACCCAATTAATTTTAATAACCAACGGGTCCAATGAAACTATTATATTTATCTCTGCTGTTCAAAGTAATGATTTGTATGCACTCACTCATTTTATTAATTATTTGAATGCAACCACCATGTAAGCAATCCACACAATCATGGATAGGAAACAAAAATATATATATATATATATAATAATAAAACACATTTATTAAACACCTCACTCAAGGGATATTATGACAGTTTAAATTAACTCAATTCATTTGTCCGAGTTACAGCACAGGTAAGGTTCCCACATAGAAATCAACAATAAATATATATGTATATATACTCTGCGGTGGGCTGGCACCCTTTCCGGGGTTTGTTTCCTGCCTTGCGCCCAGTGTTGGCTGGGATTGGCACCAGCAGACCATAATGTTGGATAATGGATGGATGGATGAATGAATACTTGTAAAAAAAATCATTGGTGTGCTGAGTTGGAGCTCATATGCAGTACACAACTCCACAGGTACCCACAGTGCCCTTCCAGAACGTTTGCCACACTTCACATTTACCTTCGTGGTGAAACACAGGAATCTTACACCTCCGTCTGGGATGACCAGCCAGTAGCTTCGTTTTGATGCGGGATTTATTTGCGTTCCCTTTTTATATAGCAAATTTCTGTAAAGTAGGCATCTGACTCTTCATTTGTCTGTCCCTTTTCTTTCCAAGCCGAGCTCCCTTTTTCATCCGCATTCCGATGAGCCAAACCCGCTCAATGCCTCTCACGTTTAACACTGGCCAACAAATAAAAACTACTATCGTCTTTTTTTTTCCTCTCTCGTGCTCTCCACAACCTTAGTACCAGCGTTCTCTCTTTTTTCTTTTTTCTTACACACTCGTTCGACACTCTCCCCCACCTTGCTCTTTCTCCACACGCTCTTCCTCTCACCTCCCCAAGAAAAACAAAAATCAGTGGAGTACTACGGGCGTGCTGTACCTTGGTTGTTATTAAATGGCACCAATCACATCTCTCATCCTGCTTTCCCCAAAGTAAAGAAAAGAAAAAAACAAGTTGTGTCACTGAGGCTTTCTTCTGAGTTCACTGCCGTATTGTACCCAACTAGGACGGCGCTACATAAGGCCAGGTGTATTTCTAACAGCCTCAGTTTTTTAACTTGCAAAAAACGAGAACATTTTTTTTCCCTTATTTAGTTTAAGGCACCTAATATCCAGGTACGCTGTAAAGCAAATTACAGACTGAATTTGACCGCACGGACCCTCAGGGTCATCTGATGTTAACAACACGTAAAACTGTGTCTCAGTCACTTAACAAAAAGACAGAGAAAATGAGCAACTTTATCCTATCTGAATAAACCAGAAAGGAAGAACTCAACCTCCTGAGGAATACCCTATGGTGACAATATGGGGAAAAAAACAAACGATAATGACAGCCCTGCAGCCATGACAGTCGTAAACAGAGAAAGGTCAATGGTTCAAGTCTAATAACAAAATAGGGAAGGTTGAAGACGGGTTACAGACCGAAAGGGCAAACATCTCCACGTCACTGACTTCTGGCCACCAGCGACCCCACTATCTTAACATGAGAATGACATTTTTTTTAGTATCCAGGCCAGATGACTCATTGATCCTCAAAAAGGACACACATTGTAAATGCAACTTCCAGAATTGGAGAAAGAGTTAAGTAGGAACTTTCCTGTGGTAGAGCAGCACTGGCTTTGTAGCAATGGTGTTAAGGTATAAGAAAGAAAGAAAGAAAGAAAGAAAGAAAGAAAGAAAGAAATGCTGACTGGGAACTGGAGACAAGCACCTGAAAGAAAGATATGGAAGGACAATCCCAGGACATGTGGAGAAACAATCTGGGTACACGGAGAGTACAGGAGATCAAGACAATCACTCCCTAGGGCCATGACAAACCTCCAAAAAGAAAAAGAAAAAACCCACAGAGACGATTATTTTATACATCTAAATTTAGGGAATTTAACTTAAAAACATCATGTTTGCTGATATAATGTAGCTGCTGTACTGACTAAAAATCTCATTAACACAATTAATTGACACTGAAATAAAGCAGGCATCATTTTCTTTAAAAAGAGGCTTCATTCTTCATAGGGACTGTTGTCGTTATTCAGCTATGGTGGATTTTTAGAAATTATTCAGTTGCTTTATATTTCTCATATTTCATTTTGTTATGTTCCAGCCTTGTGTCAAAATTCAATTTCACTGACACAAGTATTCAGAGCCTTTGTTTTGGCTCTTGTGCATCTCAGTCTATTGACCAACCATTGAGATGTTGGACGTCCATCTGTGGTCAATTAACTTGATTAGGTTAGAGAGAACTTTATTGGTCCCCAGGAGTAAATGTGGCTTTTTACAGAATATAGATTATAAACAACTCAAAAAATGAAAGTAACATTTGAAGAAAGCTGTCCAATTCCATTAAAAAAACATTCTAAGGTAGATACTGTAGCCAGCTAGATATGAAAGGCACTATGATAGATAGATAGATAGATAGATAGATAGATAGATAGATAGATAGATAGATAGATAGATAGATAGATAGATAGATATGAAAGGCACTATATAATAGATAGATAGATAGATAGATAGATAGATAGATAGATAGATAGATAGATAAGGCACTATATAATAGATAGATAGATAGATAGATAGATAGATAGATAGATAAGGCACTATAATAGATAGATAGATAGATAGATAGATAGATAGATAGATAGATAGATAGATACTATAGTCTGAACACACACCAGAATGACTGAAAAGAAAGAAAACGTCTGCCTTGGCAGTCCCGGTCCCAGTGAGGTGCTATACAGGCGTATTGTTTTTGGTATAAAGGAGCACCCATAGCATTTCTTGACACACTTCTGATAAATAATTTGTTACCTAAATCTCCCCAAGTGTTCATATGTCACAAAGAGGATGTGCAGTGTTCTTCATTTTAATTAGCTTGTTGAATTGGTGGACCTTTCCTGAAGTGACGTTACTAGTCCGGCTCACCACATTGGCCAACACAGAGTCATAAAAGATGTGAAGAATGTCAGTCCTACATTACAGAAATGCAGTCTCCTATGATGAGAGGCTGCTCTGCCCTTTCTTCTCTAGTTCCTCATTTTTACAAGACCAGTCCAACTTGTCACTGATGTGATCAGAAAGCATTTGATAAGGTGCCACATAAGAGGTTGGGCATCAAACTAAACGAAGTGGGAGTTAAGGGTGATGTTTGTAGATGGGTGCAAAGTTGCCTCAGACACAGGAAGCAGAGGGTGATGGTGCGAGGAACCTCATCAGAACTGGCCGATGTTAAGAGCGGTGACCAGCAGGGGGAAGTGTTGGGGCTGCTGCTATTTTTAGTCAGTCAGTCAGTCATTTTCCAACACACTATATTCTAACACAGGGTCACGGGGGCAGGAACAAATCCCTGGCAGGGTGCCAACCCACCGCAGGCTGCTATTTTTAATATCTATAAATGATTTAGACAGGAATATAAGAAACACGCTGGTTAAGTTTGCAGATGATACCAAGATAGGTGGATTAGCAGATAATTTGGAATCCGTTATATCATCACAGAAGGACTTGGACAGCAGACAGGTTTGGGCAGATTTGTGGCAGATGAAATTTAATGTCAATAAATGTAAAGAATTACACATAGGAAGTAAAAATGTGAGGTTTGAATACACAATGGACGGTCGGAAAATCGAGAGTCCACCTTATGAGAAGAATTTAGGAGTCGTAGTGGACTCTAAGCTATTGACTTCCTGTCTGTGTTCAGAAGCCATTAAGAAGGCTAACAGAATGTCGGATTATATAGCGCCTTGATGTGTGGAGTACAAGTCACAGGAGGTGACGCTCAGGCTTTATAACACACTGGTGAGGTCTCATCTGGAGTCCTGTATGCAGTTGGGGTCTCCAGGATACTAAAAGGACATAACAGCACAAGAAATGGTCCAGAGAAGAGCGACTAGGCTGATTCCAGGGCTACAGGGGATGAGTTATGAGGAAAGATTAAAAGAGCTGAGCCTTTACAGTTTAAGAAAAAGAAGATGAAGAGGAGACCTGATTGAAGTGTTTAAAATGATGAAGGGAATTAGACCAGTGGATCGAGACTTGTATTTTAAAATGAGTTCATCAAGAACACAGAGAGACAGTTGGAAACTTGTTAAGGGTTAAATTTCGCACAAACATTAGGAAGTTTTTCTTTACACAAAGAACGATAGACACTTGGAATAAGAGACTAAGTAGTGTGGTGGACTGAGGACTTTAGAGACTTTCAAAACTCAACTTGATGTTTTCTTGGAAGAGGACTGGCAAGCTTTGTTGGGCTGAATGGCCTCATCTAGATTGTTCAAATGTTCTAATTTGGACCCCCAAGTACTTGAGGAGTGGACCACCTCTACATCCACTTGAATAGTGACTGGACACAGAGGCTCTTTGGTGCAGTGAAAGTCAATAAGCAGTATCTTAGTTTTGCTCATGTTTAAGATGCAGGAAATTCTTTCTGCACCAAGAAATAAAGTTCTCCCCGACTCCTCTCCTTTGTCTCATCACCTTTATCAATACCCCCTCATAAGTGCAGAGTCATCTGAGAATTTCTGCAAGTGACCTGACCTGCTGTTATATTTATATTGTGAGGTGTCAGAGTGAAGAGAAATGCAGACAGGCCTGTTCCTTGTGGTGCTCCAGTGCCTGACAGACAGTCCACTTTCCAGGAGATCATAAGCTCATCCACCTGTGTATCTCTGAGTTTACCCCTTAACAGTGATGGCTGGATGATATTGAAGGTGTTGAAGAAATCAAAACAACATAATCCTCTGAGTGCTGCCAGCTTTGTCCAGATGAGAATAAGCCTTGTGGAGCAGATTAACAATTGCATCCTCCACTCCAATCTTTGTCTGACAGTCAAACTGCAGTGGGTCCAGGTAGTCTACTACAAGAGGACTCATGTAGCCCAGGACCAGTCTCTGAAAGGTCTTCGTGATGTGAGACATAAGTGCCACTGGTGTGCAGTCATTAGGTGAAGAGGCACCTGCCTTCTGTGAAACACAATACAGGATGTTCTCCCCAGCAATGGCACTTTCTGAGGGACAGACTGAACAGGTGACAGAGGACACCACAAAGTTGGTCAGCACAGGTCTTAAGAACTCCAACTTGTCCCACAGCTTTTTCTGTCTGTAGCTTCCTCAGTTGGTCTCCTCACTTAAGGACAGTCACACTGATGGTCAGAGGTGAACTCATCGCCGGTCTTTCCGATTGACATGGTAGGAGTTTTTGATGTAGTGGAGATTGTGTGTGGAGACTAGTCATTGGAAGAAGTGACAGTGGGAGGGAAAATCTATTTAAAAATTGGTCCAGGGTATTTGCTAGTAGTTCTCCATATGCCCTTCTAGCACCTAAGCCCCAGATTGCTTGAGTCCAGTAATTCTTCCCAGTCCATGTTTTTCAGAGAGAGTTGTTCTTCTATTTTAGCTTTGTAAACTTCCTTTCCTTCACTCAGCTTTTTCTTTAAGACACGTCATTCAGAACCTCTTTGTCACCAGATTTGAATATTCTTCTCTTTTTCTCATTCGGGGACCTTTTAGTCCTTAGTAATCCAGGGCTTGTTGTTTGGAAAGTGGATACCACAGTGTCGACAAAGAAGTTAATACAGTCTATGATGAGGTGACAGAGTTCCTCTGTATCGTCCCCATGTGACTCTCAGATAATTTCCCAGTCTGTCATTTGGAAGCAGTCATTTGGAGCCATTTCAGATTCCACTGTCCAGGTGATATCAGGTTGCTGTCTAATAACAGGCTTGTACCTGGGAATAAGATGAATCAGGGTGTGGTCAGATCTGCCCAAAGGTGCCAGTAGTTTACACGTCAAGGCATCTTTAACATTTGAATGTAGCAGGCCCAGCTTTGTTATTCCCTTGAGTGGAACATCACACAAACTACAGTAATGGAATTCCTTTTCTTACTAACAACTCCCATGACACCTTTATATACTTACTGTAATGCCACCACCTAGTGACCTCATCTGGAATTTCAGGTAATCAATCTGCCTGATTGACAGTTTGTAATGCAGGGTTCTCATATGTTATTTGTCCAAGGTCCCCCAGTGTATCACATGAGTATGTGAGGACCCCTCTACGCACGTCAGGCTTTTTAAGTTCTTGTACACTTGCTGCGGTCAGGATCAAGCTGCTTTTTTTGAACTTACGTTTATTAACGAAAGCAGATTTGCTGCTATGCTATTCCACGGCCTGTGTTTTTTAAAGTATAATACAAATTTAAGGAGCCATTTTAAAAGCAGCCCATAAGTTTTTATTAAATAAAACTGTTTTAGCAGTGCCTCAATTTCTTACTCATAACATAAATCAAGTCGGCATTTTTTAAGAGATAAATAATAACCAGTAATTACCTAAATACAGAATTACCTCCATCCAGAATCCAGACACTCTTCAAAGGCTATAGGAGGCGTTTAGGGGCTGTTAAATGGAATCAGCCCTCTTGACGAGATTGCACCCAAGCACTCTTCAAGTCACAAAAATTAAAAGGTGACTCATTAGGACTGCACTGCTCATTGGTGGACATCGTTAACATAGAGAAGGTAACTGTCTGGTGAGCTTATCTGAGGGAATTAATCCGTGAAAATGAACAGAACATTCCAATAAAACATTGCAGAGTGTGAATTACTAGAAATCTTTATGAGACTGTCTGCTTTGTAATCCTCACTAGTGTTCTCATGTGCAATGGAAAAGCCTAGTAACTGCCATTTTTTCATAATTGAGTTTTTCTTAGGTTTTGGAGTTACCAGGGGCCTCATGCATAACGCCATGTGTAGAATTTACACTATAACATAGTGTAAGCACAAAAGCGTAAATGTTTGTATGAACAAAAAAATCCAGATGCATAAATCTGTGCGAACACCAACTTCCACGTTCTTCCGCTCCATAAATCCTGGTCAGCGTGAAAAGTAACGCATGTGCACGCTCCTGCTGTCCCGCCGCAACTCCTCCCAGAATTACACCTCTTTGAATATGCAAATCAATATAAATAGCCTTTAAGCTCAGCTTTCTGTGAAAAGACAATGGCTAAAGCACGGGTTGGGTGGGGGAACAGAAGAATTTCAGTGAATACCAAGTGGAGGCAAAGGAAAAATGTACTATTTGTTGGTTTAAACCGTGGGATAAACAACAAAAGTAAGTTGATCGAGTGACATAACGTGTTGGAGAAACTCAAAAGCTCAAGTTCACAAAGTCGCACAGTGCACGAAATAAAAAAGCAGTTGTCAGAAATCAATGTCGCCGTGAAAAGGTGAGTCGTAGCCCACCGTCTGAGTGTCATATGAAAGCTTATTAGGGTACAAAGAAAAAAAAATAGGAACACAGTGGGAAAAAAAAACAAAATGCCAACTTTAATCTCGAAATTTCCACTTTAATCACGTAGTTTATTTTGTCATTGAAGTAGAACATCATAAACTTCATCTTAAAATCGTTTAATTTACTAGTTTCTCAAATCCCATCATAACTAAAGTAGCACATTAAATACTTTGTTTTGTATTTGATCTTCAATGTGCTCTACATGTGTGTGAATCACTACATGCTTCTTAAACCGGCTCTCCTCCTCTGACAGGACACAGACTCCATTGCATTTGTGATATGACAGCTCTCTGAATAATTAAAATACTGAGATGTATATGTGATTTCATTTTCATGATGAGTGGAATGAAAGTATGTTATTAAACATGAAACACGGTGGCGCAGTGATTGTTCACGTCTCACACAAGATGCTGCTGCGCCGTACGCGACCTTCGATGAAATAATTTATTGCAGCAGTTCTGTCTCTTTCAAATGTACTAACCTCCAATTCTTGTCCTTACTTTTCTTTCTGCAAATACACAATAGCCACACAATCAGCTCTGTAACAGACGTTAAGCCATCTGTAAGCTTAGAATGCTGATTCTTCAAAACTTTTAAGGAACATTGAAATACAGGGTGGGGCATAAAGATCTCCCACATTTCAAGGGAGAACTGTGTAGGCAGTAGTGGGGGTAGAGAGGTGGGGTAGGTCTCATTCTGTAGGTTAGCCGTTTTCAGTACCCAACATAAATTGGACCAGTGAACATTGGGGCTTTGTTGTTCAAGCATATTATGAGAACAACTGTTCTGTGATAGTGATGCAAAAAGCGATCTGTACATGCTTCGCCCTCATTCGAAACGCATCTCTACAAGAATGGAAAATGATTCTGCTATAGATTTCTAACCTTTGGGCAACTGAGTCCACACTGAAAAGAGAATCACCTGGTAGACTTCGAACAAAATGTGTGCAGTTTCAAAAGGATGGGGACACACAGAATGACATTTGCTCAGAGTGTTGATGGAAATATTCCCTGGGCATTTGATCTCTTTAAGTGGAGACGTGGGGTGTCCGGCACGATCATCAGATTTAAGCCCATGTGACTTTTTCCTTTGTGGTTACCTAAAGGAAAAGGTTTTCAAACATCTTTCTCAATTTCTTGAGGATTTGAAGAAAAGGATCAGACAGGAAATCAATACCATTCTTCCTGAGATGACCTGGAGAATGATGGAGAACTTCTGGGAATGTCTTCAGCAATGTATTGCTAACGATGGCCACCATTTGTCTGATATGATTTTTAAAACCCAATAAAACAAAACTGTTTTTTTGCACTTTTCAGAAATATATACAATTTTTTTAGATAGCCTTCATTCATTTTTATACCCCTTAGAAGAATACAGCACGAGACTGGAACAATCCGTGAACGGGGCGCCAGCTTGTTGCTACCATTACGACGCTGTGTCCTCACATATTTAATTATTAACAATACAGATTATTTAAATGAAGTTAAAGATTTATCTGTATCATATAATAAACATATTTTGCTGCATTTCATCTTAAAAATGATATTGTCATCATATGTAAATACGTGCGTTATAAAGTGGCGCAGGTTGTGTAATATTATAACTGTATCACAAGTTTACAGTGAAGTGATTGTACTTATAAGTACTAACAGTTCTACAAGGAGCACTTGATGGACTGATTGAGTGCATTTAGAGTTCTTGGGATGAAACTGTTTGTGAACCGTGAGGTCTGTACAGGAAAGGCTTTGAAACGTTTGTTGTATGAGAGCAGTTCAAATAGACGGCATGGCTGAGGCAGTGTGTGCTTGATGCTGTATCCTGATAATTCTCTTTCCGATCAGCTGCTCTACAGCTGTGATTCACACTCAGATACAGAGACATAAATACTCTGAATGGTGCAGTGAGAGTAATATGGAAAAAGATGATCCGCTGTGGCAACCCCTAACGGGAGCAGCTAAAAGAAGAAGAAGAAAGTGCAGTGAGAGCAACAACGCTAAAGCAGCTATGGTATTTAGAATAGTTTGACCATTTTATTGTTACAGATTCATTACAATCCGGTGCATTAAACTAATAAACAATATGTGGTTAATTTCAGTGTATTTATAAAGCCACATCAGGGATGTGGATCTAAAAAAGAAAGGGAAACCACACTGGAACAGTAGCACTGCTTTGACGCTGGGTGCCGCAAGTCTGCAAAACCGAGCACAGAACTTGCGTGCACAAAGGGATTGAGGTACCATGAAAATGTGCGTGGCTTTACACCAAGTTGAGGTATTATACATTGCGATTTAAACGTGGAAACGGGCTTACGCAACATTTTTGTGCATACGCACAGTTTATACATGAGGCCCCAGGTCTTTCCTGATGTTATAAGGTAGTGGTGATGGCCAAATATGTCTTTGTTCCAGTCATAACATGATAGAAGTTGGTATGTACACAGTAGTTTACATACTGGAAGACAAAAACCTAGCAACTCCACTGACTAATGAGGAAAGACCGCCTTCCAATGAAAACATCGGATCACAATCACGTGATTTAAATGGCTGGTGTTGTTGATTCATGAAAAAACAAAATTGTGTACGTGAAGTTCAGGAAAAATGAAATCTATAGATCTCTTCCTTTTCTCAGTTTGCTGAAAACTTGAAAGATGTGACATACAAGGTTTTTCCGTAGTTGGTGAGTGCTGCTCAGTTGACATTTTCCAACAAAATCATCCATTACAATGTTTTGCATCCGTGATAAGACAAACACCAATACTTTAAACCAAATTCCCCAAACCTCCACTTCCGCTACCTAAGAGTGAACTCTTTTTGCAGATCCTTAAACACACTTCCTGTTATGCGCAGATTTGCTGCTCTTCTCTAAGCACACATGTCGACACAAAGACCCGTTGTCCTCATGCTGTCATGCAGAAAGCTCCGTCATTCCAAATACCCACAAACACAAACAGCGCACAGCTGTCAACATTTCCATGTTGTTTTTAACAACTGATTTCACACGCTCTCTTTTTTTCAAAATTCCTCACACAAATCCAAATAATGCACACACAAAATGGTTCATATCTCCCGCAAAATGACTTCTATAAACACATCTTGGAAAGCAAGCATTTGCTATAAATGGCTAATACTTTTTTCATAATAGTAAATGTTTGGGTAATGCAGGTTCACACAACTGTTATAGATCGAAAGGTGTTTTCACATCTAGATCATCGGGATCAGTTTTTTCAAACACCTGAAAGTCCAGTTCATTTACGTAGATGTGAACACGTTAATCACACCAAAACAACCGGACCAAGATCCTTTAGAAAGGAAACCCTGAAGGCCTGAATGTGATCCAGCATGAGACTGACTTAATGACATAAAATGCTGTGCATTATATGTGACCTGTAGTATGTTGCGGAAGTCATGCTGAACGTCTGCTGTCGGTATTTGGGGAATGTCATTCATTGTACTAAGTCAAAGATTAACACAGAGCATAGAAAACAATAAAAAGGTAAAAATGGTTAAATTAACAAATTTGCATACAGGTTCTAATAAATATCACAACTAATGCAACACAAGCATAAAGATTTAAGCAAAAGAAGAGTAAGTGGAGACATGAGATATCAAGGGAATTAGTCCACTCGATCGAGATCCACAGGTCAGTAGTCTTCTCATGTCACTCGTACTGATAACTGCGTGATATTGTATTAAATATTGGCTGTAATTCAGGAAGGGATTTAGTCCAGCGGGCTGAGACTGTGACTTTAAAATTAGTTCATCAAAAACACAGGGATGCAGTTGGAAACTGGTTAAGGGGAAATTTCCATCACACGAATAACCTCAGACACATGGAATAAGTGACCAAGGTGTGCGATAGACAGGAGGATGTTAGGGACTTTCAAAAGTCAACTTTTAGAAGAATTAGGTAGTGTGATGGACGGCCAGGGAACTTGCCCCACCGGGAGCCTAGAGAAGCAGGGGATTGGGAGATCCCTTATCCGGGATGCAAGAGGGCTGCCCCCTGGACTGCATGGGGGCCACAGAGCTTGAAAGCTCAACCCTGTGGGGGTCCGTGGCCACCGCCAGGGGGCACCTGGATGGTTCCAGAACCATGCAATACAGCACTTCCACTACACCAGGAGCACACACAGATCCAGGGCTCTCAGCGCAAATAAAGCGTACAAGGACAATACGTTATAAATGAAATGTAGACGACTAAGCAAAGAAGAAAGCAGTGCGGAGAAAAGAGACACAAAAGTGTTGGAGAGAGAAAAAAAAAAAGAATAATCTAGATGCAAATTTAGAAAATAAGGAAAGTGATATCAGCCTGGAACAAGTGGAAATGGAAAAAACAAAGCAGATCCAATCCGGAGGTTGCCGCTATACACATGCAGAGCAGGTTAGAGATTAGGAAAGCAGTGGAATTCGAAAGGCTCAGAAAAAAAAAAAAACAAACGGTTGGCGCAATACACCTGTGGAGAAAGTTAAAGAATATGAAAGCAGGAAAATTAGAAAGCATAAAAAAAGAATGTAAAGATCGCAGAAGTGCAAACAAATGGAAATTATTATTCGAAAAAGGGAAAATAATCACCACGGACCAGGTGTCATTGAAAAAAATAGGAGGATAAAGGAAGGTCAGAAATAAAAGACAAAGAGGAGAAAACAAAGTAAAACGTTATAAAGATGTTAAAAAACAAGGGGGCCAAACACATGCAGAGCAGGTTAGAGAAAATGACAACTGGAATTCAAAAGACTCAAAAAAAAACGTAGGCACAAAATACATGCAGAGCAAGATACAGAATATGAAAGCAGAAAAAACCGACCTGACAAAAAAAAAGTAAAGGTCGCATTAGCACAAAGAAAGAGAAATTATTACTCTGAGAAATAACGAAAAGACGAATAGAGATCGAACATATGGACACAGGTGAAATGTCAGAAGTATTGAAATATTGTAAGGCTTTTACAAGACATTTACTCAAATAACGTATAAGCCATGTTGCTACATTTTAATTTTTCATTAAATTTGATTTCTAAGCATGTCGTCAAATTTTAAGTTGTGTCTAAACAACAGTGTACACAGTAAGCTTGCCAACAGTTTAGATAGAGTTCATATCATAGGCTCATAGCAAGTAGTGAGCCGCATACTCATCACAAATCTTAAGAAAACGACAATGAATAAAGGGCCGGGTGGGTCGACCTCGTCATCTCACTCGTTGAAGGATGCCCGGGCCGGTTTGGAGACCCAGTCCACTCCTGTCCAGAAGCATACAGGATGGGACATTACAACTCACGCCCTGACGAGAGGTAGTTAGAAATCACCTTCTCTTCTAAAGTCAATGGTTTTACCTCGATTAGGGACGTCTCGATACTCCCCAAGTGATTGTGTGTGAGAACCAGTGCTGTTGAGTACCATCACGTTCAGATGCAAACCAGCAGACCTTTCTAGCATTCCAGCTCTCACCATGGTTATCTGTTCCACTCCATGGACCTCCAACCCAAAGCCAGGCCTAGAGGTATTTTCACAGGGTTGAGCTTCAAGCTCTGTGGCCCCCATACAGTCCAGGGGGGCAGCCCTCTTGCATCCCGGGGAAGGGATCTCCCAGTCCCCTGCTTCTCCAGTCCTCTCGGTGGGGCAAGGTCCCTGGCCGTCTATCACACCACCTAATTCTTCTAAAGGTTGACTTTTGAAAGTCCCTAACATCCTCATGTCTACCACACAACTTGGTCACTTATTCCATGTGTCTGAGGTTATCCGTGTGAAGGAAATTTCCCCTTAATCAGTTTCCAACTGTGTCCTTGTGTTTTTGATTAACTCATCGTCTCGGCCCACTGGACTAAATCCCTTCCTGAATTACAGCCCATATTAAATACAATATCATGTAGTTATCAGTACGAGTGACTTGAGAAGACCTCTGACCAGTGGATCTCGATTGAGTGGACTAATTCCCTTGATAGCTGTAGAGGTAGGAGGATAAATTTGCACCCCTATGTATATAGGTTTTTATTACTAATAAGTATTAAATAAAAATGAATAAACGAGCAAGTGACGATCTTGAATATGTTTTGATCACTTTTAGTTTACTAAAGCGTCTTTCACCAGAAGCTACAGTAACAGGTAGCGTTAGGAATATTCTCAATGCAACTTCTAAATTTGGATTGGACTGAACTAAACTCTATTCATGAATCGTTTTTAAAAGATCTAAACTTGTAGTTGGTTTAAGGTCTGGAATTAACGTCATTGCCTGATTTTTGAAACTGATTATTTCTGATAAGAATTCAACAGAATTTATATTGTTTGGATGTTTAAGAGATAGATCACAAGCTGCTTTTTTAATATTTCCTGTATCCATCGACTTTAATTTTTCACCTGTTAAAAATTCAAAATCAGACAAAATCCCATATAGTTTTTCAAATATCCATCTAAGTTGTGATATTATAATATCGACTCCTTATATCATACGAGGAAATGAGTGTATCGAGAGTGAGTGTCCAATGCAAATTGCCAGTTTGCTTAAGGTATTTGATGAACATTGCAACACACATTTGACTTTTTTCTAATTTCACTTTTCATCAATTTGGCACCCTTTCCCATTGTTCACCTGAGGCAAGTGCCTCATTCGCCTCACCCTTGTCCCGGCCCTGCTCCCATCCCTGATACAGCGCTGGAAACCCCAAAAGGACCCCACCACCCGGCTCTTCAATCCACGGCCAGAAAACTCCAAGGGGAACCTCGATATTAGATTTTGGTGCATAAAGTTCAAATGGGGAAGTCAAAGGAGCTGTGTTATGTACGTTGATGAAGCGGGTCACTTTCAAAAGATCCCAGGATGGATTCCACCCATGGGGGTTTTATTTTGACAGCACTTCCATAGTTTAGTTTTAGTGATTTAAGTATTTTGCTGCTCTTTCATAATTGTTTTCCATCATCTTGTGCCTTCCCTGGAGGTTTACTGGGGACCCTAGTGGGCAGCGGTCCCCAATTGAGACCCACTGGTTCAAGGTCTTTTAAAGTTTAATTTTTCCTAAGGCCTGTTGTTCAAACAAAAAACTTTTAAATGATAAAAACGGCGTCAATGCCCCCATCTTCTATCCTTTACTTCAGGAGCTGAACGCGGAGGAGATGGCAGCCCACTGAGGAAAAACACAGACATACGCTTTCCAGCAGAGACTCTTCAGTGCCACCCTAAATGGAGGGGCTTTGAACTGTGACAGGAAATTGGGTGTGTGACATTCTGAAAAGGATTCTTTAGTTTATTTGGTCGTGAGCTTCTGCAGATAAACGATATCAGTTGTAAAAATGCAGTTCAACGGGTAAAGTCTTTTAAACAACATCTGCATACAATTCTTCAGCTGAAATTCTCTATTCAACAAAATCACAAGCGTTAAATGAACACTTGAAGGGCACACAAAGAGACCCTGCTTCCGTTCATGCATATTTAAGGTTGCTGTGCGAAAGGTTTGTTTAAGACAATCGCCTTCTTGTCTTTGTGCATTAAGGGCCAGCAGGCACAGCACCACCAGATATTATGAGAAATAAGTAATTCAATTTATTATTAAAATAGTTAGAACAACCATTAACTGTGTCTCTTCAAACAATTTGTTTTCCAAATTTCCCATAATTTCTTACTAATTTTTCCATGTGTGAAATTATCTTCACGCCAGGTGCTACCAGCCTGTTTCCTGGTTCATGGCATCAGCTCTATTGGCGCTGCAGTGGTCTCTATAAAAGGGTTTCTTAGACAATGAGTCGCGTTAATGGTAAAGGGTGTCAGATGGATTAACATTGCTCCGATGATCATCCTTGATTACCCACCCAACAATTATTCACGATTTTACACTGACGATCATTCGGACATTCAACAAGGAACAGATCTCAAAGACACTAAAAAGTACAAGATTGGGTCACGAGATAGCAAAGTTTAAGAAGCTCTGCTCTGTACCTTTGGCTGGTGTGTGAGCATGTGCAGTCTGAACTGTGCAGCTTAGCAATGGGTCATAAAGGTCGAGAGCCCCTCGCCATTAAAATGTGAACCTGCTTTTATTTATTTATTCATTTTAAATCATACCTTTGTGCTTTCAGTTCATTTTTTCCCAGTCAAGGCAATGTAGTAAGAGCCAGAAACGAGGTAAAGAATTCGCTTAAAGGTCAGTTCACACCAATTAAAATGAATAAATTCACGTTCACAGTTCACTATTTCAATTTTGAATTCACCGCACAAGAGGAAATCGCACGGCAGTGTTGTTCAAGTTCACATCTCACAAGAACTCACTCAAAGTTCAGTTCACACAGATTAAAATGAATAAATTCACATTCATAGTTCAAATATTTCAATTTTGAACGAGTTCATGTTCAGTTCATTTTGTATTTTTTAAGGAGCGATAATAAATGACCCATGAGTTTACCTTTTTCAGTTTTGCTTGCCAGAGAGATAGATAGATAGATAGATAGATAGATAGATAGATAGATAGATAGATAGATAGATAGATAGATAGATAGATAGATAGATAGATAGATAGATAGATAGATAAATACTTTATTAATCCCAAGGAGAAATTCACATATTGCAGTGTTCTTGATTAAAATACAATAATTATGAAGACTATTGGCGCCAGCAGACCCCCATAACCCTGTAGTTAGGATATAGCAGGTTGGTTAATGGATGAATGGATGGATGAAGACTTTTTTTATTTAAATACACTTTATTGAGTTATACTTAGCAACAAACATGTATAACCATATATGCTGTTTATATCCTTCCGGTCAAAAATGAAATTAAATAGATGCAAGTATACATATAAATGACCGCTCTATTTCCAATCGTGTGACACAAAAGGTGACTGTGGAGCCAGCGTGTAGGTGAACCAACCGGTTACGCTGCTGGTCAAAAGTCGCATGACATATTTCATGTCCAGCGGGGTGGCCTCGCGAAGTACAACATTTTCCTAAAAGCGAAAGCAGAGCTTCACCACGTGCTCGTGTTAACGGGGCTGCAGCTTAAGCACAAGCAGGCAGACACCGACAGGGCCAATTTGATTTGACATTTTTTCCGAATAAAAATAAATGGTAAAAAATATTTGTAAAGATCCACTATCTGTGCTTATCCGAATACCGCATTCGGATTCGGCTCCACCCCTATATTACAGGGTAAGGCCAAACGTTTAATCTGGACCTAAACTCAATCCAGAATGTCACCTAAAACTGACCGAGCTCACCTTCAAGTTCACCATTCTTAAGAAAATTAACTTGTTCAATGAACACACTCTTTTGGACTCGTTCACGCACAACACTGACCATTTGTTCCCTTAAGCTGGTCTTTCAGTTGGAAGTCAATATGTGAAATTTCATCGAGTACGCTAAGCAAAAGGAGTTGCCAGCAAGGCCAATCCAAGGTGAACAAGTCCCAATATAAAATCAAAAGAATAGTCAAAATATAGAGGAAAGTATAGTCAATAAATTCAAATGAATCCCAAATAAGCACAGAACTAATCTAATAAACACACATCAAACTGCCAGGCAAATTCAAAATGAATTGCTAGGCACTGCGGGAGAGCCTCCATATTTATAGGCAGATGGCAGTTCCTGGCAGTGATTGGCAGGAGGCCCCGCCCCCTGGGGGACCATTCCCAAAGCACACGGAATGTAACACAAGTGGTTTACATACAGAAATAAATTCTAAAACAAAGAAGAAAGCACGTAATCAACGAAAGTAACCTTAGCATAAATAAAATAATCAAACAGTGATAAAATATGAATTTGAACCCCAGCCAGGGGAGGACTCAGACGTGACAATGTCCTGCATGGCCAGAACTAGGAAAAGCTCAAATTGAATGTGCAATTAAAAAAAACAACAGCAAGATTTGAACAATGACTTCCAAGTCCCATTGTTTAAGAAGACAAATATGGAGGTTGTTCTAGACATTTTAATAATGAAATATTCTCAAGTAAAGTTTATGACTTCATTTGCATAACGTGCGGTGTGGCCATGCCAGCTACTCCTTAAAGCACAAACACCATGCGGCCAAACTGAACAATCAGTGGAAAAGAGCCTTGATAAGAGAGGTGACCAAAAGCCTGATGGCCACTCTGGCTAAGCTCCAGAGAACCAGTGTGGAGATCAAGGGAAACTCCAAAAGGACATCCATCACCACAAAGCTCCACTAATCTGGGCTTTATGACAGACTGGCCAGACAGAATCTTCTCTAAAGAAGAAGACACATGGAAGGATAAAGCCGCTTAAAGGACTCTCAGACTGTGATAAACAAAATTGGCTGCTCTGATTAGGATGAAATTAATCTCTTTAGCCTCAATTCTGAGTGGCACCTCTCATCATCTGTGTAATGCCACTCCAACAGTGAAGCATACCGGTGGCAGCACCAAGCACTGGAATGCTAGTCAGGGTCCAGAAAAAGCTGAAGGTAGCAAAGTACAGAAATATCCTTAATGGAAACCTACTCCGAGAACTCTGGACCTCAGACTGGTCTGAAGGTTCACCTTCCAGCAAGACAAAGAAAGGCAATGCAGGAGTAGCTTAGGGACAATGTAGCCCCCTTCTGCTTTTACTGAGGGTGCTTATTGGAGTTCAGTTTGTTTTCTTCTTTTTTTATTACTAACTTTAAATATAATCTTTTACCCAAGTGTTCTCAGCACAGCTGTTTTAAGGAACAAACCTGTGTTACTAATGTAACTAATTAATATAACATGTATAAAAAAACTAATACTCTATTACAAACAAAATATTTTAAATAATTAACTAATGTAATTACATAACTCTATCCATTAATTGCACAATTCGTTACTAGTCCCCCACATAGGGATACTATATCACCTGCCAACGTGATTTTGTTTTTTTTTTTTTTTGTTCTTTATTTCACCTTATAGAATTCCTCGTATTAGGAATTTGTTAGTTTTCACATACCCCTTGGGGTCACAGCACAGGGTCAGCCATTGTACAGGGTGGTCCAGATCTAATTATGCAGATCCAGATCGTCTAGATGACTTTGATTTATGGGGGACGATTCCAGTTCGGCACAAAGACGATTCTTCATGTCGTCAGTTCACACACTTATCAATGGTCCGGGATTTTTTGGGGGATTTTCTATGTAATAAACTTAATAAGTTATAGTGTAATGAAGAATTGCATAATTAGATCTAGACCACCCTATACAGCAATTGAAGGTTAAGGGTCTTGCTCAAGGGCCCAGCAGCGTAGGATCTCTTTTGGCAGTAACGGGGATTCGAACCGGCAACCTTTGGGATACCAGTACAGATTCTTAGCCTCAGAGCCACCACTCCACCCTGATGTCCTGTTTTTGCCTAATATGGCTTAGCCATCCATTATAAAGAAAACCGCCAAAGTTCAATGGTTTAGTTTAAACACGTTAACTATTTACATATATACATCACACTTCCATACAAAAGTATGAACTTAAAAAAATCCAAGAAATCTATTTCAGTGTTGAACCAGCAGTCCTTTCTCTGAAAGCAACAAAAAAATCAATAAACAAGTGCAAACCTCTTATAAAACCTCAGCCGGCAAACCAAACCAAAGTCAGGTAGAAGGTACCACACGTAAGCGTTGCAGGCCTGGTACTTGAAGGTGATTGCGACGTTAATCGACGACTGCCTCTTATGCTGTAATAGAGCGGAGGGGTCTCATACATTTCCTCGTTTCCCCTATGAGGGGCCAAACAGGCCATAAATCATATATTTCTGTGTGTAATCTATTGGTTTACGTGTGAACACTATTGGTTTATGAATATTTACTATCGGTTTGCGTGCATACTTAATTGGTTTGCCTGCGTACAATACTGGTTTCATTCATATGAACTATATTGGTTTGTGTCCGTATATTATCTGTTTGTACGTGTATGTCACTGGTTTGCATATGAACTATATTGATTTGCTTGTGTATATCACTGGTTCCAGTACATTTGTTATTGGTTTGTGAGTGAACTGCATTGGTTTACGCTTGCATGTTATCAGTTTGCGTATGAATTATATTGGCTTGCGTTCTGTGTCGGTCTAGCAATGGATTTGCGTATGCACTATATTGGTTTCATGCACGTCTTATACTGGTTTCATGTGGGTAACCTGTCGATTTTGCGCTTGAACTTATTGGTTGTATGTGTGCACTATGTCGGTTTCGCGTATGAAACATATTGGTTATGCGTGCGCACCCTATCGCAACTCTGTGTATGAACTATATCGGTTCTGCGTGTGAACTATATGTTCACGTGATCTTCAGAGGAAATGGGCGGGGCAAGAAACAGGACCTCAAGGGCCGGTAGAGTCATTGAGTGTAAAGAGAAATGTCTAGGAGACGCATCTGCGTTTAAGCGGCACTGTATATTTTGTTTTCCGCACCATACGTTTGCGAAAGGACTTGGTGGTAATTATTAATATTTAACAGAATCTACCCTTGAGTCTGTAATGAACACAAGGCTGAAGTTAGGTACGTATTCGGCCGTCTTCTTATTCGGCCCCATCTACATGCTTGCTTGCAACCCGCAGCTGTACTTGTTCACACAGTATTTGCAAAATTGTTACTTATTCTAAAGGCAAAATATTCAACATTTACGATTGACGTCTTTATGCAACATAACGTTTAGTTACTACTAGTTAGATTTATTGTGCCCGGTGACCCCGCACCGCACAGACAGGTGAAGTGACTTGCTCAGGTCACACAGTGTCAGTCTCAGAACTTGAGCCCACGAACAAAGGGTTGAAAGTGCAAAGCCATAACCGCAATGCTTGCACATCTATAACGTGTATTTTAATTGACTAAACGTGTCCATTCTATGAAAAGCTAAACATTTAACATTTAAGACCTGCATGGGTCAGTTACATCATATTGGGCCACCTTACCTTTCACAGTTTTGTGAAAAGACAGATGCGTTTTTTAAGATGCAGCGGAGTTTTGCTCTGCCCAGTGCGAGTATCAGGGTGAAACTGACAATGTATTCCCACTTCAAGATCAGATAAATGGGATTTACTGTGATATTTAATGGGCACTGTAAAGTGTTAAATGGCGTTGGGCTACCTTCATTTTCATAGTTTTGTGACATTGGCGTATATAAACTTGTCCAGGATAGATTCCTTTGTTAAATTAGAGTTTAACAATTTTGACCCGTGCAGGACCAAAATGTAGAATATTTATTTTTTCAAATAATGGATCAGTCTGTAATGATGCCGATTAATGTACACGCTGTAGAGTATTTTGCATCACTGTTATAATAGAATAAGAAGCTGCTTTGCAAAAGCTGTGTGAATAAGTAGCTGACTGCAAGCTTATACTGGGAGTAGCTGGGAGTGAATAAAATGCCAGCCGAATGTGAACCTAACTTCAGCCCTGTGATCATTTCAGAATTAAGGGAAAATACTCGTAAAAAGAATTACCACCAAGCCCTTCACAAACATACAGTGACGTGCAAAAGTATTCAATCCCTTTAAAAGTCATCCTAATTTTCTGCATGACAAAAGATTTGTCCACATATTTATCCATTTGTTTTTTTTAATGTGAACTCTTGTGTTGTAACAAAACATTATCAAACTCCAAATAACTTAACTAAAGAAAAACTCCAAAGTGATTGTTTGCTTAAGCATTCAAGCTCAACATATTCATACTTTGTCAAGAACCTTTTTGCTGCAGTAACAGCCTTTATTCTTTTGGGGTACGTAAATATGTCCCAGTTCTGCACATTGCTCAGGTGTGATTCTTCCATATTCTTCTTGGCATGATTTCTAGGTACCCTCTATGTTGGTGGGATGGTATCTCTAAACAGCAGTTTTCAAACAGTGCCCCAGATTCTCAACAGGGTTAAGATCAGGGCTTTGACTTGGCCATTCCGAAACATTCACCTGTCTGTTTTTGAGCTATCCCAGTGTCACTTTGGTCTAATGCTTAGGGTCATTGTCATCTTGAAAGCTTTAAATTCATAGTAGACTGGAACGAGTTCACTTGCAATATTGTGTGGTATTTGGGCCCATCTATTGTCCCTTCAACTCTGACAAGATTCTCAGTCCCAGGACATGAAAAACATCCCCATAGCAAGATGTTGCCACCACCATATTCCACTGTAGGTCTGGTGTTTCTTGTGGCATGGGCAGTGTTTGTTTTATGCCACACATTCTGTACCTCTTTGAAGTCTGAGAAAAAAAGTTCTATTTTAGTTTCATTTGACCATAAACCCTTCTCCCCACATTTAACTGGAAACACGCCATATGTGTTTTTATGTGGACCATCATAAGGAATGGGTTCCTTCTTGCCACCTTCCTGTAGAGGCCTGTTTAATGGAGAGCTTTTGAAATTGTGGACCCCTACACCTTCCCTCCAGTTTCAGCCAAAAAGCATTGCAAACATCTTAGAGTGACGTTTGGATTTCTAGTCTCCTCTCTCCTGTTGATGTCTAACTCTGATGTTCAGTCTTCAGGGACGGCCTGTTCTAGTAAGAGTCAGGGTGCTGTGATGAACCTTCCACTTTCTGATGATGGATCCAGCAGTGCACAATGGGACATCAGACTCTTGATATTTTTATAATTATTTCCAGCTACCTTGTGCATTTCAATAACTTTATTTCTCACATCAGCAGAATGCTCCTCTCTCTTGATTTTTTCAGTGACTGTCCAGCAAAGACTGCGGCCCCTACGAAGGGGGCTTTTAATATCCAGAGAGAAAGGAGCACCTCATTATGTTTAATATGACTGTCAAATGTCTGCCACCTTTGTAATTAACTTGTCATTGGTGTAAACCTGGAGCTTCCAAAGCACAACTGCAGAGGTTTAAACACTTACTGTATGTAAAACACTAACTTTGGAGATTTTCTTCTTCAATTAAATGTCTACATAAAATAGTTTATTTTGACTTTGGAAATGTTTTGTTACAGCATAAGAAAAAATATGGAATGAATAAATATGTACAAATATTTTGTCTTGCATAAAATTATGACAACTTTCATGGGGATTGAATACTTTTGCACGTCACAGTATGTTTGTGAAAGGGTTTGGTGGTAATTATTTTTAAGTTAGGTTCACATTCAGCTGCCTTTTTATTCACTTCTAGCTACATCCAGTATAAGTTTACAGTCAGCTACTTATTCACAAACCTTCTATATTAACAGCAAGGCAAAATATTCTACAGTGTGTACATTAATCCGCAAACTGATCCATTATTTGAAAAAATAAATATTTGAGATTTTCAACCAAAACTTGAACAGGTTGAAAATGTTAAACCCAACTTTAACAATGGAATCTGTCCTGGACAAGTTTATATTATCCTAATTAATATACATGTTGTAGATGTGCAAGCATTGTGGCGCAGTGTTTAAGACTGCACGTTTAAACTGAGTTCGTGGGTTCAAGTCCTGATAATGACACTATAGCCGCTTTTCCACTGCATAGTACGGCACGACACGGTTCAGTACAGCTCACCTTGGTTCGGCTCAGTTCAGCTCGGTTTGCGTTTCGACTGCAGTTTAGTACCGCTTTAGAGTGGGCGGGATTATTCACGTGTCGTTATAGTTGCGCCGCCTCTACTGCTTGCTCTTCATTTTTTAACTTGTCCCTACAGTGTTTGTAAGTCCTATGGTAGCCGTGTGCGGCCAAGAGCTGAGCGACCTCCTGGAAAATTTTTCATTCGCGCTGCCCCATCCAGCTCTCGCTGGATCCGCTCCTCGACTACCAACGAGAGGAACGTCTGTACTTCCTCAACAGACCACGGAACAGCCATTTTTGGTTAAAACCAGTTCGAACCTTCGGGTCTGTTGTGTCTCGTGTCGCAAGTTCAGTGACGCAGTAATGACGATTTTCTCCGGCCAATCAGTGACCAGCAGAGTTTACACGTCACATTTTGGTAACGGTTCGGCACGCTTGGAACCTCGGCTGAGGTGGTACTAAAAAAAGGACCAGGTACCAGGTACTGTTCCCAGTGGAAAGCCCGCCAAAGTGAGCTGTACTGAACCGTGTCGTGCCGTACTATGCAGTGGAAAAGCGGCTAAAGTGACCATAAACAAGTCACTTCACCTGTCTGTGCAGCACTGGGCGAGTCTAACCAGTAGTATCTAAATGTTGTATGTTGGATAAAGGCGTCAGTAAATGTAGAATATTTTGCCTTCAGAATGAATAACTGGTTTCAAAAGTTGTGTGAAAACGTACTGTGGCTGGGTGCGAGCAAACATGATCCAGGAAGCAAATAAGAAGACGGCCCAATACGTACCTAACTTCAGCCTTGTGTTCATTACAAACTCAAGGGTAGATTCTGTTAAATAGTAATAATTACCACCAAGTCCTTTTTGCAGACGTATTGTTCGGAAAAAAAAATATACAGTGCCGTTTAAACGCAGATGCGTCTCCTAGACACTTCTCTTTACACTCCATGACTCTACCGGCCCCTGAGTTCCTGTTTCTTGCCCCGCCCATTTCCTCTGAAGATCACGTGAACAACCAATAGAGTTCACACGCAGAACCGACATAGTTCATACACAGAGTTGCGATAGTGTGCGCACGTATAACCAATATGTTTCATACGCGAAACCGACATAGTGCACGCATACAACCAACAGAGTTCAAGCGCAAAATCGACAGGTTACCCACATGAAACCAGTATAAGACGTGCATGAAACCAATATAGTGCATACGCAAATCCATTGTTAGACCGTCACAGAACGCAAGCCAATATAATTCATAGGCAAACCGATAACATGCAAGTGTAAACCAATGCAGTTCACTCACAAACCAATAACAAATCGTACTGGAACCAGTGATATACACATGCAAATCAATATAGTTCATATGCAAACCAGTGCTATGCATATACAAACGGATATGGTTAACACACAAACTGATAATATACGGACACAAACCAATATAGTTCATATGAATGAAACCAGTATTGTACGCACGCAAACCAATTACGTATGCATGCAAACCGATAATAAATATTCATAAACCAATAGTGTTCACACGTAAACCAATAGATTACACACAGAAATATATGATTTATGGCCTGTTTGGCCCCTCATACTTTCCAGCAATTGTGTGCCGACTTTCATGTCTTTTATAGCGAGTATTAAGTCTCAGTGATAGTTGGTCGGCTGTAACAACATCTGATATCAGCAATGTACTCCAATGCCCGCCGACGTCTTTCGTGTTCAGCCTTTCACTGGCAGTGCTCCACAGTTCACCGGTTTGGCATTCTCGACCAGTCCGTCCAACCACCAACACGTTCTCGTTTTTTGTCCTGACTGTTAATTCCGTGCCGGAATCTGGTCTTTTCTTTTTTTTTTTTTCAAACTCCTCGCTGAAGTTTACAGTCGACTGCTTTTCAATGACTCGCTCCCAGCGCAAAAAAAAAGTCATTTTTTTAACACCTTCATCACTCGCTCACTCACTCTCTCTCTCCTCCTGACCTCTGACCCCCACCCTTTGCTAATCTCTGAACCAATAAAATAATTTAATATAAATTTCAGCATTTGCTTTTTACATTTAAGACCTTATAAATATAATTACATAACTTTTTAACAACATGTACAATAAATTGAACCGTATTAATAAACATGTACTGTATATTACACCATTGCTATTACCACCTCATAACTTGGGCTTTAAAGGACCACAGGGACAACTCACTGAATGTCCTTGAGTGGCCTAGTCAGAACCTAAGTGAACATCAGAGGATCTGCTGAGAAGAACAGCAGAAAAATCCCTAAATCCAGGAGTACAAAGCTTGTCACATCAAACCCAACAAGATTCTAGGCTAGAATTTTTTTAATTTGTAAAATTCTGTTTTCACTTTTGTCATTCTGGGGGTAATGAATGTAAATTCATCCATCCATTATCCAACCCGCTATATTCTAACTACAGGGTCACAGGGGTCTGCTGGAGCCAATCACAGCCAACACAGGGCGCAAGGCAGGAAACACACCCCGGGCAGGGCGCACACACACAAACACACACACACACACACCAATCACACACTAGGGACAATTTAGGATCACCAGTGCACCTAACTGGCATGCCTTTGGACTGTGGAAGGAAACCCACGCAGACACGGGAAGAACATGTAAACTCAGCGAACCCGGGTCTCCTAACTGCGAGGCCGCAGCACTACCCACCGCGACTCTGTGCCAACCCAATGAGTGTAAATTGATGATGGAAAATTTTCATTTAAATGATTTTAGCATATGGCTGGAATATGGCAAAATGTACAAAAGTGACGGGGACTGAATAGTTTCTTAATGTACTGTATATAATGATAACAATACATTGTATTATACAGTACAGTGCCTTTCCCATGCTCAGTATAAACGCACACACTGTACACAGTGTTTTCTAGTACTTGTTGCAGTCTTTGTTACTTTGGCTGGCTGTTCAGTGACTTGTGGACAGGACTGTCATCTCAGTCTACTGGCGAGTGTGCTTGTGGCCCAGAAGGAAGGTGTGAGAGAACCATCTGTACAGAATAGCTGAGCTCTTTAAAGCTCCTCTCGTTTAAATCCTCAATAGAAGGAAGCTGGGTGCCAGTCATATTCTGTACCACTTTCACTATCCTCTGCAGTACTTTACACTCTTATGCCAAGCAGGTGCTGTACCAGGATGTTATGCAGCCCATGAGCATGGACTTCCACTGTGCACCTGTACAAGTTCATGAGAACTTATTGTGAATTCTCTCTCTCTGTCTTTTCATTTATATATTCTAAGTGCAGGAGTGGGTGGACTGGCATTTCAACTGGATTTGAGCAAAACGTCTTTCCCAGTCTGGAGGCAGTCATGGAAGGAGTGCAAGAGTCAAGGCACAACCTAGCTGGGGAGATCCTACTTTTCTGTCCCACTCAAGAGGAACAATTAATGAACGGGCGACTCATCCCCATGAGAAATGCCAGTCCAAATCTGACCAGTTCCCAATTTGGACATCTGCAGGGTTAAATGGGAATTGTTGTACAGAAGGGCAAACCTGTCAGGAGAGGACCTCCCTATTATTTCCAACATCCGTGTAACCCAATGCTGTTGCACCAAAAGTCCTGCTATGTCCAAGATAAAAGAAGGCATCTCGGCTCACTTTTTGATACTGAGTTGGTTGGTTGTGAAGCTCACTGAGGAGGAGTGGATGGAGAGAAGGAAAGGTTTATTGTATTTAACTGAGAAACCTGTATTAAAGATGTATTTGTTTGCACCCGGACTGGTGTTTGTTTTGTTGTGTCTGGTGTTTGGAGTGCTGCAATTACCCCCTATAGGTCCCAATATAAACTGCTCAAAAAAATGAAAGGAACACTTTGAAAACACATCAGATCTCAATGGGAAAAAGAAATCCTCCTGGATATCTATACTGATATAGACTGGGTAATGTGTTAGGAATGAAAGGATGCCACATCGTTTGATGGAAATGAAAATGATCAACCTACAGAGCCCTGAATTCAAAGACGCCCCAAAAATCAGAGTGAAAAAATTATGTGGCAGGCTAGTCCATTTTGCCCAAATTTAATTGCAGCAACTCCAAATTGTACGCAGCACTTTGTATGGCCCCTGTGTTCTTGTATACATGCCTGACAACATCGGTGCATGCTTCTAATGAGATGACAGATGGTGTTGTGGGGGATCTCCTCCCAGATCTGGACCAGGGCATCACTGAGCTCCTGGACAGTCTGAGGTGCAACCTGGTGGCATTGGATGGACTAAAACATAATGTCCCTGAGGTGTTCTATTGGATTTAGGTCAGGAAAGTGTGGTGGCCAGTCAATGGTATCAATTCCTTCATCCTCCAGGAACTGCCTGCATACTCTCACCACATGAGGCCAGGAATTGTCGTGCACCAGGAGCCACTGTACCAGCATAGGGTCTGACAATGGATCCAAGGATTTCATCCTGATACCTAATGGCAGCCAAGGTGCCTTTGTCAAGCCTGTAGCGGTCTGTGTGACCCTCCATGGATATGCCTCCCCAGACAATCATTAACCCACCACCAAACTGCTCATGCTGAATGATGTTACAGGCAGCATAATGTTCTCCATGGCTTCTCCAGACCCTTTCACTTCTGTCACGTGCTCAGGGTGAACCTGCTCTCATCTGTAAAAAGCACAGGGCACCAGTGGTGCATCTGCCAATTCTGGTATTCTATGGCGAATGCCAATCGAGCTGCATGCTGCTGGGCAGTGAGCTCAGGGCCCATTAGAGGACATGGGGCCCTTGGGTCACCCTCATGAAGTCTTTCTGGTTGTTTGGTCAGAGACATTCACACCAGTGGCCTGCTGGAGGTCATTGTGTAGGGCTCTGGCAGTGCTCATCCTGTTCCTCCTTGCCCAAAGGAGCAGATACTGGTCCTGCTGATGGGTTATGGACCTTCTATGGCCCTCTCCAGCTCTCCTAGAGTAACTGCTTGTCTCCTAGAATCTCCTCCATGCCCTTGAGACTGTGCAGGGAGACACAGCAAACCTTCTGGCAATGACACGTATTGATGTGCCATCCTGGAGAAGTTGGACTACCTGTGCAACCTCTGTAGGGTCCAGGTATCACCTCGTGCTACCAGTAGTGACACTGACTGTAGCCAAATGCAAAACTAGTGAAGAAACAGTCAGAAAAGATGAGGAGGGAAAAATGTCAGTGGCCTCCACCTGTTAAACCATTCCTGTTTTGGGGGTCATCTCATTGTTGCCCCTCTAGTGCATCTCTTGTTAATTTCATTAACACCACAGCAGCTGAAACTGATTAACAACCCCCTCTGCTACTTAACTGACCAGATTAACATCCCATAAGTTTCATTGACTTGATGCTATACTCTGATTAAAAAGTGTTCCTTTAATTCTTTTGAGCAGTATATTAGATTAGATAAACTTTATTGTTTAAAAAAACAAAGATACATATAAATATTATTTAGGAATTACTTTATATATTTTGACTTTGACTTTGTATATTCATGTACGATTAGATACAGTATATTTAGAAGCTGACTTTCCATTTTCAGGAATGTCTTCATATATTTAGAAATTGAATGCATTTGCTTGTTTGGTCCCCGCTTCAATGTGTATATAGAGAGTATCTTAGGTAAGATTAGATGTAGTGTGCAGTCGGTGCCATCTAGAGGACCTCTAGCATTACCGCATTTCTAATACTACTTGATAGCGTTTCTTTTTGCATAGGAAACGAGGATGTGCTCTGATTCATTGCATCTAATTACATTGTTATTGTTTCTTTATGATAAGAATGTAAATTTGACTTTAATGATGTATACAACACAATACAATACGAATGAATAAATCTTCATTAGCCATCTTAAATGTCATCTCCGAGCAGATGCCCATATTGAGTCAGCGTGGTGTGCTTCACAGTTTATTAAAAATACAGCAGAGAAAAGTAGATGTTAGTCAGGAATGCAGGTTTCTGAGGACGATGATCATTCAATGCCCATACAGTCTGAAATGTAGCAACAAAAAAGCAAACTCAACGTAATGAGTTTCTAGCAGTTTTCTAAAGTGTTTCACCTGTATTGGCCTGGTGAATTTCTGTCAGTGAAGTATTCCCGATTTGAGGTGCATAACAACAAAAGGCCGCCTCACCACTTCTTTTAAGTTTGACTCTTGGAATAATAAGCAGACCACCATTAGAAGGTCTAAGGTTACAAGTCGGGGTGTGGGGGCCCAGGCATTCTAAATTATAGGATGGAATAGATTAGTTAAGGCTTTATAAACCAATAGTAGTATTTTAAAGTCAATTCTAAATGACCTAAGTAATCAGTGTCATGGCGCTAAAACTGCTGTGATGTGCTCACATTTTCTTTTTCTAGTTAAGATTCTGGCTGCTGCGTTCTGCTCTACCTGCATGATGTCTTTCTTAGGCAGTCTTGTTAGGAGTGCATTGCAGTAATCCAGTCAATGAAAAACAAAAGGGAGAACTCATTTTTCAGCACCTTGTAAAGTTATAAGAGGTTTATGTTTTGCTATATTTCTTATGTGAAAAAATGCAGGCGTCATAATCTGGCTAACATGCAATTTAAAGTTTAGCTCTGAGACAATGATGACCCCGAGAATTCTTTATTTCTGCCTTGAGTTTTAAACCTAAGGGTTCGAGTTTATTTACAACACCCTCGCTATGTCCATGTTTACCAATCACTAAGATTTCTGTTTTGTTTTTCTTGTTTAGTTTAAAGAGAAAAGTCAAACAAAATGACCCCTTTTATTGGCTAACTAAAAAGATTACAGTATGCAGGCTTTCGAGGCAACTCAGGCCCCTTCTTCAGGCGAGATGTCATACAGAAAATGGAGTTCCCTGTGTTTATATACACACACTAGGACAAGAAACAACATTGGTAAATCTTTAAATGAAAAATCTGAAATGTAAAAAATTAATAGGTTCATTCAGGCTAAGATTAATTTAACAAGAGAGAGAGAAGAACAATGTATGGTGAAGATCTTTGGATAAGTCCAACAAAGTCCTTTGAAGTTTGCGATGAGTTTTTCAACAACAATGTGTGTCTGTAGACAGGTTATCTGTGTCAGTCTGAGAGATGCAAGAAATTTACTGCTCATCCAGTTGGAAATATTGCTAAGACATTGGATCAGAGAGCCAAGAGCATCAGGGTCATCAGGTGCTATTGATAAATAAAGCTGTGTGTCATCTGCATCGCTGTGGTAGCTCACCTTGTGTTTCGAGACAATCTGACCGCATGGAAGCATTGAGGTTGAAAAGAGCAGCGGGCCCAGAATAGATCCTTGTGCTACACCATATATGTGATATCACTGGTCTCCAAAGTACAATCAGCACAACTAACAAAGCATTTTCTACCTGTTAAGTAAGACTCAAACCAGTTTAAGACCCTGCTCACCCACTGTCTAAGGTGATTTATAAGAACACTGTGGTCTGTGGTATCAAATGCTGCATTCATGTCTAAAGGAACACAAATGGATATACAGTGCATCCTAAAAGTATTCACAGCACTTCATCACTTTTTCCACATTTTGTTATGTCACAGCCTTATTCCAAAATGGATTCAATTCATTTTTTCCTCAGAATTCTACACACAACACCCCATAATGACAACGTGAAAAAAAGTTCACTTGAGATTTTTGCAAATTTATTAAAAATAACAAAATTGAGAAAGCACATGTACTGTACGGTCTCTGTCTGCATTAACCCATAAATCATGTATTACTTTAACGAGTGCAGTTTCTGTAACTTTAACGAGTGCAGTTTCTGTACTATAACTTGATCTAAAACCCGACTGGAACTTATTAAGAACTGAATTTGTAATCAAGTAATCATTTAGCTGCTTTAAAACAGCCTTTTCTAGAATTTTACTTAGGAAAGAGAGATTAAAAATCGATCTAAAGTTGTCAAAGACAGAGACGTCGAGATTATTTTTCTTGAGCAGGGGTTTAACAACTGCATTCTTAAGATTGTCTGGGAAGACCCCTGTATCTGATGATGAGTTCACAATGTCAAGTAGATTATCATTTAGGACATCAGAGACGTCTTTGAAAAAGCCTGTTGGACTGGTTAAGGACACAAGTGGGTATCAGTTGAGAAATAATTGTACATACTTCAGATCGATCTATTTCAGTGAAAAAACTCTCTTAAAAGAGCATTCTGTTATTCAATAGAATATACTTTGGGGGGTTGTACTACATTATTTCTAATATCATTTATTTTGTGGTTAAAATATCTAGCAAATGTTTGAGCAAAACTGAGTGACCTGGGTTTACACCATAGACTCTTAAGAATTAAGGTACCAGAGGGGTTCTTCAAAGCAATGCCATAGGGTTAGGGTTAGGGTTAGTGGGTTGGTTTCCACATGAATGTTCCAGAAATAACCTGCATTTATTTTTGATCCATAGAGCAAATAACCATGAAAAGATGAAAACAGATCTATAAAACACCAGTGGCTCATGACTTTAAATGGACTCTTGCTGAATATAATACCACAGGCTAAATCCAGATACTCTGAATCTGTTAGTGTTCTGCTAGGTACCTCACCATACATTTTATATATATAAGTTTGTCAAAACACAAAAAAACAACTTCATATGCAAGGAACCTGCCCCAGAATTACATGATGCTTTGTCTAGTAAAGGCTCTATGAAGAACCCAGTAAAGAACCATAAAACGTCACTAAAGTACCAGCTTTTTTTAAGAATGTGCATTAAAGTTGAGGGTACTCAGCAGATTCTGTTGTATCTTCCATCGACAATTGACTTTTGGGGCTGCTTAAATCTCATGAGTGTGCATGTAATCATGGACTGCCGAAGCCCCCCTTGAGTTAACAAGAACCAGGTCACATACACGGAACCAACTGAGCCTCGACTGGCAAAAGCAGTTTATTCAGGTTATCCTTAGCTAAATCTCCATTTCATAAGCCCCTTCGTGAAGTACCCCCTGGTCCTCTCAGCAGTTGCTTGGTCCATCAGTTTTCCTGCTGTTGGGGAATCGTCAGACTTCCATTGTTCGCATTGAGTTTAAATAATGAACTAACGGGGTTGTTAATTTATTTATCTAATTTAATATAACTTAAAATAATCATGTTAGCTGATATTATGTAGCTTTTTCTAGTTATTTGATATAATTCTCTTAGATGTCACATTGACACAATTAAATCATGTTGAAACACAACCATTATTTTCTTTTAACAGAAGCATAATCTGCCTCGGAGACTTTAATATTATTGAAAGTTAACACTTTTAAATACTCAAAACATATAGATATCTTAATATTCATTATTGAATTAGTCAGTCAGTCAGTCAGTCATTGTCCAACCCGCTATATCCTAACTACAGGGTCACGGGGGTCTGCTGAAGCCAATCCCAGCCAACACAGGGCGCAAGGTGATTAAATAAAAAAAAACCAAACAAAACAAGTTGTACACACGTGACTCTTCTACATTTGCATAACGCTCCTCCCCTTTTGTTACATTGCGATCCAAGGGATCCTCAGGTGGAAAGAAAGTTCAAGACTTTAAGTAAATGTATTTATTTATTTTATCTACTTATTTGTTTATTTATTTTTATTCCGCGTGGTTTGTGTGGTAGTGGAAGTGGATTTATGATTTTTTTTTTAATACATACTGGCAAATTTGTTTCCCAGCCGATAGATCACAAAAACATGATTGCCTTTCCACCTATACAAAAGAATTACTAATGTTAAAATTACACAAAAAGTGCAATAACCCTAAATAAAAAGCAACAGCTTTCTATATGTTTAACTGTTTGGGTCGATGCGGAATAACAAGCTAAGTCAATATTAATTGTATCGGATATAAAATAATCTCAAAGAATTGCACTGGAGTCTGAATTGCTTCTGAGTGTAATAACAAGAGATGAATATGTTAGATCTGTATATTTATTATAAATTAGGACAATCTAATTTAATTAAGTGTTAATGGGTGTCATATTTATATTAAATACTACATATTTTTCAGCGTCGCTTTTTTTTTTTTACTTATTTTAAATGAGTAAATGTTACTCATCAATTACAATCAATTAGCATTACATAAATATGGCAACCTAAAATAAAAGTAGTTGAATTAACTCAATAATATTGCTTGTGAAAGATTCACATAATTTCATCCATTTTCATCCATTATCCAACCCGCTATATGGGTCACGGGGGTCTGCTGGAGCCAATCCCAGCCCACACAGGGCGCAAGGCAGGAAACGCCGCAGTCTTTGAGTAAATCTTATTTTTTCAGTGTATAGTCTCGTTATACCTGCGACTGAGGATGTTCATAAAGCTGTGAAATGACTCATAATTAAAGATTTATCTTTAATGGCACTTTTATTTTAAATCTTTTTTCTTTCCTATTCCCGGTATCAGGTGACGGCGCTGACACTCACAAAAGGCGTTTTCACACTCCCTGTCCGCACGCTTTGTTTTGAAGCAGAGGACGTTTCGTTGCTTTGTTTCACTTTCCAGTTGCGTTGGTTGCGTTTCACACTGGACGCTTCCAGGCGAACTAAAGACATCCCTAAACAACCGGTGCATAGGCGTGTCGCGGACTTATGTCACTGGACAGAAATGTTTTTATCAACGGGAAAAAAAATGCCATGGTGGGTATTTTCTCCCTGTCGCGTTTTCCATCATTGACTTTAGGACAACTTGAAAATGATGCGCTACAGATGATACGCTGAAGGACGCGCTTCAAACAGCCGAGAGGACAACAAAACACGAGCTGATGGCATCCACTGAAGTGCTTCAGCTTTATGACAGCAGATTTACAATATCGTTTTCATTTCGCTTTATGAACTTGTGTATTTTTTCTCCAGTGCGTAACATTTAGTTTGTCTCAAATCACATCTTAACTCTTCTACGTATTCGTTATTAATGTTTATTTTGGAATGCCGATGAACGTTTACTAACGTATCAAAGTTATACTTACATGTGTGAAAAATAATAACACAAAATAGCTAACTATACGCAAAATAATCAATAAAAAATCAAGAATAATTTTAACTTATTTTTCTTAAAATGTAAACCTTTTATACAACTTATTCTAAGTAAAAAAAAAAATAACTATGCTGTGAACTGAACACATTTAAGTTCAGTTAAATTCAATGATACTGCACTTCCTCACACATCGATTTCTTGGTCTTTACAACAACGCATTTAGCTGTAACTTTTATCCCTAATATGAGCTATTTTACTACAAATGTGTAAATATTAAGCTTATGCAGTTTCGTAACGAATAATAACTAGTATTTCACTTCGTATAGTTACAGACGTAAGCAGTTGTTGTTTTCACGAAACCTTTCTCTTCATGTGGGAAACATGGCGAGCAAGGTAGCGTCATTTTAACAACGTTGGTTTGCTTTAAAAAACAAGCACATTTCTCGGATAGTTACGTATATTCATATATATATATATATATATATATATATATATATATATATATATATATATATATATATATATATATATATATATATATATATATAATTGTTTAAAACTAATATTTTACACAGAAAAAGAAAATGACAATTTGAGGACGATATGGCGTTTCTCCTAAACTACGACCTGTAAACAATATTAAAAGATACAGACACGGTGGCGCAGTGGGTAGCGCTGCTGCCTTACAGTTAGGAGACCCATCTGGGTTCGCTTCCCAGGTCCTCCCTGCGTGGAGTTTGCATGTTCTCCCCGTGTCTGTGTGAGTTTCCTCCCACAGTCTTTAGACATGCAGGTTAGGCGCATTGGCGATCCTGAATTGTCCCTAGTGTGTGCTTGGTGTGTGTGTGTGTGGGCCCTGCGGTGGGATTGGCTCCAGCAGACCCCATGACCCTGTAGTTAGTATATAGCGGGTTGGATAATGGATGGATGGAAGATGTTTGCCTAACCGTCACAGTATTATTTGACCTCTATTTAAATTAGTGTTCTGCATAGGTAATGTATTTTCTGGTTAATTTTTAACACTGTGATTTATTTAGTGATGCAAAAAAACAAAAAAAAAAACCAAACTGTTGTGATTTCTTACGTCCTGTTTTATTTCGTGATTTTCACTATCGCATACTGAAAAGTAGTGGGAAAGGCGACCATTCATTTAAACGGATATGCTGGCGTAAATGCAGGACGTGTTTGAAGAGCAGCATCTGCCACAGGATTTCAGTCTCTACGTTTTCTTCCCGTTTACCTTTCATTCCTGGGACATTATTTGATTGAGATATACTTTGTTGTGTAAAATAAGAAAAAAAAGAAATGAAAAGAAAATTTGTATTGACATTTGAATGGTAGTAATTCAGTATAAATTATCCTCAGACATTTGATTTAATTTTCAAACATTTGCATTTGAAACCATTGTGGTGACTATCTGGGTATGTTCAAATAAATAAAGATATATTAAATTTTTAGCATTTATTTGTTATACAGTCATTACTGTCCAGCGTTGCATTATTACTCTTTTTTTGTGTAATTCAAATGAAAATCAGAGTAAAATAAAAATATTTTTGCCACTACTTATATTTAATCAAACACATTTATTTTAGTTGAGTAAAATAATTTTGAGTAAATTTGAGTAAATTAATAAGTTAAGTTTACTCAATAGTGCAGTATATTAAATCTACTCAAAAATATTGCTTGTAATTTATTGCCTTACTATTTGAAGTACTTTTAACAACTATTTTTACAGTGTAGAGTGCGCATTAAGAGAACGGCCCACCTGCGCGAATGCTGCACATCGTGTGAGATCAGGGCGTTAGATGGGCAGTCTCAGAGGGTACCGGTGTTCGCTTCCTGCCACTTCAGTTTGTTCTGATCGACTTGATCACAAATCAGTTTACAACAATCATAAAAAACAAACTGGTCTACTGCTCTCCGATTGTGCATGTGTGCGGCTCTAAAACTGAATCAGGTGCTGCTCTCATTAAGTGAGTTATTGTGAGAGTACTTTTAGACGAATCTATCTATCTATCTATCTATCTATTATATATCTGCCTTTCATATCTATCTATCTATCTATTATATAGTGCCCTTCACTCTATCTATCTATCTATCTATCTATCTATCTATCTATCTATCTATTATATAGTGCCTTTCATATCTATCTATCTATCTATCTATCTATCTATCTATCTATTATATAGTCTATCTATCTATCTATCTATCTATTATATATCTATCTATCTATCTATCTATCTATCTATTATATAGTGCCTTTCACATCTATCTATCTATCTATCTTTCATCTATCTATCTATCTATCTATCTATCTATCTATCTATCTATCTATCTATTATATAGTGCCTTTCATATCTATCTATCTATCTATCTATCTATTATATAGTGCCCTTCACTCTATCTATCTATCTATCTATCTATTATATAGTGCCTTTCATATCTATCTATCTATCTATCTATCCTTTCTGTCTGTGGAATCTCTGTCTGTCGATTACTCTGGTCTGGGTGGGCGTGGTTGTTGGTCACAGGTTCGCTCCGTTCGTTTGGGTATCTGTGAGTATTTCTCGTTTTCTTTTTCTAACTTTCTTTACTATTAGTTTTATGTATAAAGATTTTTTTACTGATTTGCCATTTATTTGAAAGTATATAGTTTATTGTCAGTGGTTGTTGTAATAGTCGGACGCGGCTGCGGCTCGCCGCCGCGTCGAGCAAAGCCTCCAGGGCTTAACCCGCGAAATTTTGAAAATCTTTCAAGGAAAAATGGAATTAAAGTGGTTGTGGACCCGATGGTTTCTGTTGAGGCGTGTGTTATTGAGGTAGCGAAAAGAGTTGGCTGTAAGAATGTGAAGTCAGCATCCCGAATGAACAAAACTATTGTAGTTTTTCTAAGCGACGAAGCTATGGTGCATACTATAGTGCAGGAAGGCCTGGTGATAAACGGCTCGCTAGTCCCGGTTCTGCCTTTATCGACTCCTGCTAAACGAGTTATTATTTCAAATGTTCCACCATTTTTGAAAAATGAGGCTTTATTAAATGAACTTCGTAGATATGGTGAAGTCATATCTGATGTGGTTATGATACCGCTTGGCTGCCGCTCACCGGATTTAAAGCATGTCGTGTCTTTCCGGAGACAGGTGTACATGATACTAAATAACTCGCGTGAGGAGCTTGATGTGGCCTTGAAATTTAAAGTAGAGGGTTACGAATATATAGTTTTTATCACTACGGAACAAATGAAATGCTTTAAGTGTGGTCAGACAGGGCACAAAGCGAGTCAGTGTAAGCGGGTGAGATGACGGAGAGCTCGGATATGCCGGGACCGTCTGGTGTGCACAAGAGCCCCGTGATAGAACTTCGGACAACGAAGAGAATGAGTCGGTGATCAGTGATTCGGAAATGGAGGATCTGAGTTACGATTCAGATGAAGCGGCTGAAGATCAGAGTGAAATTACTGTAGTTCAAAGTATCACAGCTGGCCGGGACATGAAGCAGGGAGCTGGAAGTGTCCAGCGGAGAGCCTGCGTTAGGAAAAACCTGAGGGCTGAAATGATCACGGCCAGCGGCTAATGCCGGGCAGATTAGTAAAAGTAATGGGAACAAGAAGGCTGAAGTCAGCCATGAAGAGGAGGAGATGGTGGCTAAGGTGATACCAGGGTCGAATATTATAAAGATGACCCTGCAGCGCTTCTCCAAAAACACCCACCGAGAGTATTGCCGCTCTAGAGACGTGCCCAAGAGATGCGCCTTCTCAAGGGGCGGAGAAGAGCGCGCTGGCTGTGCAGGCATTGACTGAAGAAACAACGCATGAGACGGGGGCCGATGGAGAAATGCTCGTTGAAGACAGTAACGATGAACACGGTTATGTTAAGCCGGTAACCAGAAAAGAAAAGAACAAATAACCAGTGGTGGGCGCGCCAAGAAGAGCACTAAGACTGAAAGTGCAGAGGCCGCCGCTAGTGATCAGCAGCAGACAGACGGCACTGAAATCAAAGCGAGAGAGGAAGGAGGGGAGGACGGCAATGAATCTGACCCGTCGATAAGAGTTGATCTGTCATCTCACTCGAGCTTACACGAGGCTTACAGCACAGAAAGCATTTTGCGCTTTTAGAGTTTTAGAAGGGAAGCGGGGGTCAGTATAGTCGAACACTTTCCTGATCTCCATCAGTTTCTGAGCTCGGCGAAGTGCGGCGGCGGGCTGCTGAATTAGGTATGACCTCCAAAGAGAGAGTCCGATTAAAGAATATCATAAGCAAAGTGAAACGTTCACTAGAAGCACAATCATGATGGCAGTTTTAATGCGATTACCCGTTTCTTTGGTTAATGTAGTGTTGTTGACCGCCACCTTATTTTCTTTTAAAATGCCTGTCTATTCCTGTGCTCTTTCAATATAAACGGCTGCAGAGATCTAGTAAAAGAACGGCGCTATTTGAGCACTTAGCGCAAAAAGAATTAACGTGGTTTTCCTTCAAGAGACCCATACTGACGAGGCTAATCAGTCTGACTGGCACAGAGAGTGGCCAGGGCTGGCACATCTTAGTCATGGCTCAAATCTCAGTGCAGGAGTCGCGATCTTATTTTCTAAGAGTTTTGTACCTGACAGTGTTGTTTGTACTGAGTTAATCCAGGGGAGGCTGCTGAAGGTAGAAGCGCAGCTGGGAGAGAAGAAGTGGGTGTTCATTAACGTGTACGCCCCAAATGTAGGGATTGAGAGAACTCACTGCTTCTCAGTTTTAAATGATGTCCTGGGGACATGTGACAATGATGAGCTGGTGTTTGTTGGGGGCGACTTTAACTGCACAGAAAATGCGCAGCTGGACAGGAATGGGCTAGAACGCACCCGGGTCCGTCCAATCACTGAGGTCTGTGGTCACCAATAATAATCTCCTTGATATTTGGAGGGATTTTTATCCGGGGGTCCGGCAGTATACGTGGGTGAAGAGCTCAGCTGGGCTGCTGTCTATGGCTCGACTTGACAGAATTTACATCCAGAAAAATCACAGGAACCTCATAGCTAACTGCTCCATTCTTCCAACTAGTTTATCTGATCACTGTCTTGTTTCCCTTCAAATCTCTTTTCTCTCTGCTCCTTCTGTTAAATCCTACTGGCACTTTAATAATAATCTACTGAAAGACCCCCACTTCATCAACTGTTTCAAATACTTCTGGACACAATGGAGATACAAAAAGAAGACCTTCTCTTCACTGAGGCAATGGTGGGATTGCTCAAAAACTGAGATACGCGTATTGTGCCAACAATACACCGAGCACACCACCAGGGATGTGAATGCGCCATTTCTGAACTGGAGAAGGATATTGAGGAACTTCATTCAGTTTTATGTAATAACTTTGACGGCAGCATTTTTGAGTCCCTCAAAACTAAGAAACAATTATTGATGGACCTTATAGACAAGAGAGTCAACGGCGCTCGTCCGCTCGAGAATGCAGTCGCTCACCCAGATGGACGCTCCTACGCAATTTTTTAAACTGGAAAAAACAATTGGCCAAAGTAAGACCATCAACTGTTTAAAAAATGACAAAGGTCAAGACCTGCTGGAGCCTGAAGCCCTTCGATCCTGGGCACACCAATTTTACCAGCGACTGTTTTCTGCAGACATTGAAGAGGTACATTTAGAGTCGTCAGTTTTTCTCCAGGACTTACCTCAGGTTCTAGATGGAGAGAAAGACTTCATGGAAACTACGATCTCTCTAGATGAGTTGACCACAGCGTTGAATGGGCTGAACATTGGGAAGTCCCCAGGAATTGACGGTTTGCCTGTTGAGTTTTTTAAAGCTTTTTGGTGTCACCTTGGCGCTGATCTGGCAGAGGTTTTCTGTGAAAGTCTGCGAGTGGGTGAACTGCCCCTTTCCTGTCGCGAGGCGGTTATCACACTACTCCCAAAGAAAGGAGACCTCACGGAGCTAAAGAACTGGCCCAGTAAGCCTGCTGTGTGCGGATTACAAAATCTTCTCCAAGGCCCTGGCTAACCGGTTAGGAAGAGTCATGGCGAGTATCGTGAACCCGAGCAGACATACTGTGTCCCCAGCAGGTGTATTCTGGACAACATCTTCCTGGTTCGGGATGTGATTGATGCTGCCAGGCTCTTTGGGTTTGATGCTGGTCTTTTATCACTGGATCAGGAGAAGGCGTTTGACAGGGTGGACCACAATTACCTTTTAGCAGTGCTGAAGGCCTTTGGCTTTGGACCTTCATTCATTAAACACATTGGACTTTTTATATCACAACGTTTTAGTGTCGTGAAACTCAATGGAACACTAACCGCCCCGTTCAAGGTCACCAGAGGGATACGTCAGGGTTGCTCTCTGTCCGGTATGCTCTTCTCGCTCTCCATCGAGCCGCTACTACAACAAATTCGCATCCGCCTTCAAGGTCTGAACATCCCTCAGTGCCCGAATTTACAGCTCAAGGTGGTCGCGTATGCTGATGATTTAACCGTGTTCATCTGTCATCCTGGAGACATCACGGAGCTGAAACATTGCCTGGATGAATTTGAAAAACTGTCATCGGCAAAAATTAACTGGGACAAAAGTACCGCATTTTTAATTGGCAACTGGAGGGATGGAGACCCACCGGGCCTACCTGGTGGCCTTAAGTGGAACAGAAGAGTCTTCAGATACCTGGGGGTGTTTTTAGGACAAGGAGGAGTAGCTGAAGAAAACTGGGCAGACTGGGCGGAAAAAGTTCAAGCCAGACTGAAGAAATGGAAGTATCTTCAAAGGAGATCTCCTGTCGAGGCAGGGTCCTCATTATTAATAACTTAATAGCCTCCATGTTCTGGCATAAGTTACAGTGTATAGACCCTCCAATATCGGTCATCAAGAACATCCAGGCAATACTTTTAGATTTCTTTTGGGATGGCCTGCATTGGGTAAAGCGCAGTGTCCTGTATCTGCCTGTAGAAGAGGGCGGTCAGGGACTCATTGACTTGGTGAGCAAGATGGAGGCCTTTAGGTTACAGGCATTACATCGGCTCTTATACGGCCCTGAGCACCTACCATGGAGACAGCTGGCCTTTACCTTATTTCGTGGGGTAAGGAATTTAAATTTTGCTGAACATTATTTTTATTACATTCTGCCAACGTTGTTGGGTCTGACCTGCCGGAATTTTATAAATCTGCACTTCAGGTTTGGCACAGAAAGTTCAGAAGGACCAGGCTAAATCTGGAAAGTATTTTTGGTTCTTGGAAGAACCTTTAGTCTGGAATCCTCTTTTAGATTGTTCGTTATTATTTTCTGACTCATTCGTATCAATTCTTTTAAACAAAAGAATTTTAAAAATAAGACATTTATTTAATACAAATATGAGGTGCTGGCACACCCCTGCCCACCTAGCGACAGTCCTGGGGATCAGATCAGTACGCTGGTTGACATTTTTCTTAGTCAAGTACAAACAGCACTGCGGAGGTCAGGAGCGAGTTCACTGTGTGACGAGTACTTCACAGGTGAGGGACACCAGAAGCAGAGATGACATCACCCACCATCATTGTAAGACCACACGTCACTGACCACACTGACAGACCTGGACACCTTCTCAGATTTGGGACTCTGGTCGAGAAAGACTTTGAACTGTTTAACAAAAAAGAACTTTATAAACTGTGTGTCAAAGTGACATTTTATAACCAACTGAAAGGGTTGCCAGATACTTTGTGGAGGAAAGAACTGCAGGTCTCAGAGAACATAACACCTTCATGGAGAGCTTTTATAAACTCCCGTTACAGAAAAGACTTGGGGATCTGCAGTGGAGGATAATGCACTCGGCCTTGGCCACAAACTCATTTCTGAATATAATTAACGCTTCAGAGACTGACCAGTGCCCGTTCTGTGACACAAGGGAGACCATCTTTCATATGTTCATTCACTGTGAACGGCTGAGGCCTTTGTTTATTTTCTTGGATTTAATTCTTAGTGGTTTTGGTTTTGGTCTCTCAAAAATTAACTTTATCTTTGGTATTAACTATAATCAAAAAAATAGGAATAAGTCTGTTCTTGGGAATTTCCTCTTAGGACAGGCCAAGTTGGCAATCCTAAAACAAGGAGGAATAAAGAGAAAACCTCATGGGGACCGACGCTCTGCTGCTGTTCAAAGTTTTAATTAAAAGTCGACTAAAACTCAATTCATGTACCATAAACTAACAAACAATTTAGAAATGTTCAGCGACATGTGGGGGACACGACAGGTACTGTGTGCTGTGGAGGGGGGCAAACTGGTGATCAACTGGGAATGAAAAGCATTGGTGGGCTTCAACAATATGCTTTAATTAATGTGCGGAGTAGGAGGAGTGTAAAGGAGGATTAGTGGTGGTCTTTGTATTATAATGAATTGTTAATTTTTTGATTATATTATATATGTGCGGAGTAGGAGGAGTGTAAAGGGGGCAGTGGTGGTCTTTGTATCATAATGAACTGTCAATTGTTTTGATTTTCTTATTAATGTGCGGAGTAGGAGGAGTGTAAAGGGGGAGTAGTGGTAGTTGTCTGATATTTACTTTTTGTTTATCTTGAATATTGGGGCTGTTTATCTTATGACTGTGTATATTGTTAATGTTCATAATAAAGGTCATTTTAAAATTATCTATCTATCTATCTATCTATCTATTATATAGTGCCTTTCACATCTATCTATCTATCTATCTATCTATCTGTCTATCTATTATATAGTGCCTTTCACATCTATCTATCTATCTATCTATCTATTATATAGTGCCTTTCACATCTATCTATCTATCTATCTATCTATCTATCTATCTATCTATCTATCTATCTATCTATCTATTATATAGTGCCTTTCACATCTATCTATCTATCTATCTATCTATCTATCTATCTATCTATCTATCTATTATATAGTGCCTTCACATCTATCTATCTATCTATTATATAGTGCCTTTCACATCTATCTATCTATCTATCTATCTATTATATAGTGCCTTTCACATCTATCTATCTATCTATCTATCTATCTATCTATCTATCTATCTATCTATCTATCTATCTATCTATCTATCTATCTATCTATCTATTATATAGTGCCTTTCACTCTATCTATCTATCTATCTATCTATCTATCTATCTATCTATCTATCTATCTATCTAATATATAGTGCCTTTCACATCTATCTATCAATCTATCTATCTATCTATCTATCTATCTATCTATCTATTATATAGTGCCTTTCACATCTATCTATCTATCTATCTATCTATCTATCTATCTATCTATCTATCTATCTATCTATCTATCTATCTATCTATCTATCTATCTATCTATCTATCTATCTATCTATCTATCTATCTATCTATCTACATCTGTTGGATAACATAATGTTTGTAATAATAATTACATGAGCACATGGAAAGTGAGCGCATTTGTGTTTGCACATGTGTGAGAATTTATTGAAAAAAGTATAACCTCCATTCAACTTAAAATAATTAAAGTAATGATTCACACTTAATATTTTCAATCTGAACCAACATAATTCTTTTTATGTTACTGAACCCACAATTTTTCAGTTGAGGCAAATCATTTTGAGTGATTGGGTGCAATTCACTTGTTTTATATTGAAGTAAATCTATTTTTCAAGTTGTTACAATTTAAAATGGTTTATTGGTCGTAACCCGTTTTTATGCAATTAGTAATATTATGAACATAACACATTCCAATGCTGTAATTTTACATTTATTTAAAAATCTAGTGCAAATACACAAGCATTTTGCAGTGTAAATCTTAAACATACAACAAAAAAATATTAAACGTTTCTACAGCTTTCTTGAAAGTATGTTTTATTACGAGTTCTAATTCTTAAAATGAACAGTTGAGAAACAGAGTTACTTATCAGAAATCCTTCGTTATAAAAGTCTGCTGCTGAAAATGACCAGACCTGGACAGCCACGTCCACTCCACTCGTGAAAGTCTTCTTCTTTTTTGGCAGTTGGAAAGCCAGCAAGCTGGAAAATTCGACCGGAAGAAAATACAAACGGCCAGTCACACAAAGCGCACAAACAGCCTAAAATATTAGGTTCACTGAAATAGGATTTTTATTTTTATTCCCACCACCATAACTTACTTTGGTACAAACACATGTTTTTACTTTGATTTATCTAAAACCAAATACTTCAAGCTACAACACTAAATGACTAATCTTAAATTGCTTGAAAGAGAAAATTTGCGTTGAATGAACAACATCAATGTTAGACTTGTTTCAGTGATAGTGTGCACTTTCAGTTGTTGTGATTTCAAGACTTAAAAAATAAAGAGCATTCTAGCAAGTGAGAAGCGTTGTAGACACAACATTTGATGACAAGAATGGCTGAACTTTCACTGCCACCACCACCACCACCACCTCCTTATGCCTTTACCTGGTGATCCTTCTGTGCCTTGGACTCACTGGTTTGAGTCTCTTCAAACTTATCTGATCACGCTTGGCCTGGACTCTGGGTGCTTTTCAGACATTGGGGGGAACCAAGTCATACGATGCGGCAGTTCAGGCCCTCAAGAAGCACTTTTCTGGGACACACAGCATCCTTTTATGGCGGTTTCACTTTCCTCAGCGTAACAGTGGCGGGTGAGTCAATCCAACAATATCCAACTGTGCTACGGGAATTAGCAGGGCACTGTAATTTTGGTCCACTTCAGAACAAGATGATAAGAGATCAGCTGATAGAGAAAACCAGTTTTTTTTTTTTCCCAGGGTTGTTCAGGCACCGGGGCGCCGCCTGGCGGTGGCCACAGGTCCCTACAGGGCTGGGCTTCCAAGCCCTTTATCCGTGTCCCCCAACATAACCAGGGTGGACGCCCCTCAGGCTCCAGCCCCGGCCTGATGCCACACAAGATTTAAAAAATAAAGAGCGTTGCAGCATGTGTGAAACTGTGTAATTTGTAGATGCAGCACTATCTATCTTTACCTTGTTATTGATTTAATGCTCCACTGATTATGCTATGAATGAGATTCCTCCATTATTGACAGCAGCGGCTCAGCCTGTCGACCTCAACCAGCACAGTGTCACATATTAGCATTGTGTGTAGTTAAATCAGTCCACCCGGATCATTCAGACCTCATGTGAACCGTTCCAGGATTTGCTTTGTATCAAACTGGCACTACTCTCTCCAAAGGGTCTCTATCCAGTTATTCTGGTCCGCACCAGAGTCCAAATGACGTGTTCACACTTTCAGAGAAATCAGAAAGACTGGTCCAGATGAACTAGGTGTAAAAATGCCTTTAAATTGAAGGTGACAAGGTTCTTTAGACCGATGCCGTATAGGGGATCCATTTTTTGTCCCTAAATTGCTGCCCACTTTTCCTCCATCCATCCATCCTCTTCCGCTTATCTGGGGTCGGGTCACGGGGGCAGCAGCTTGAGCAGAGATGTCCAGACTTTCCTCTCCTCAGCCACTTCTTCTAGCCCTTTATGGGGGAATCCCGAGGCGTTCCCAGGTCAGCTGAGAGACATAGTCCCTCCATCTTGTACTGGGTCTTCCCCCGGGGCCTCCTCCCGATTGGACATGCCCGGAACACCTCACCAGGGAGGCGTCCAGGAGGCATCCTGATCAGATGCCCGAGCCACCTCATCTGACTCCTCTCGATGTGGAAGTGCAGCGGCTCTACTCTGAGCTCCTCATCCCATCTTTAAGGGAAAGCCCAGACACCCTGCGGAGGAATCTCATTTCAGCCGCTTGTATTCGTGATCTCGTTCTTTCGGTCTCTACCCATAGCTCATGACCATAGGTGAGGGTAGGAACACAGGTCGACTGGTAAATTGAGAGCTGAGTCTACCTTTTTCACAACGACAGACCGATGCACAGCCCGCATCACTGTGGACGCCGCACCGATCCGCCTGTCGATCTCACATTCACTCCATTCTTCCCTCACTCGTGAACAAGGCCCCGAGATACTTGAACTCCTCCACTTGGGGCAGGATCTCTCCCCCAACCCTAAGAGGGCACTCCACCCTTTTCCGGCTGAGGACCATGGTCTCGGATTTGGAGGTGCTGATTCTCATCCCAGCCGCTTCACACTCAGCTGCGAACCGATCCAGAAGGAGCTGAAGATCACGGCCTGATGAAGCAAACAGGACAACATCATCTGCAAAAAGCAGTGACCCAATCCTGAGTCCACCAAACTGGACCCCCTCAACATCCTGGCTGCGCCTAGAAATTCTGTCCATAAAAGTTATGAACACAATCGTCACAGATTGTCACCGATTCTGTTCACATTTCCTTTACATTGTCAAATCCCTTCGAAGAGCCAACTTCATGTGTGAAGAACCCTTCACAGAATGGAATGACTCTTTAGAACTACAAGAAACCACACAACCTATGTAAAGAGCCATTGAAGAAACAGAATGTTTAAGAATATATATAAAGTGGACCGCCAAATGCGCAGATCGAATTGGGGACTTTCTTCTTATTTTAGTGAAGTCCTGATCTTTGACCTGCAGGTGGTCCACAGTATGCGGCTGACTCAGCTCAGAGGATTAGGAAGTATCTATCTATCTATCTATCTATCTATCTATCTATCTATCTATCTATCTATCTATCTATCTATCTATCTATCTATCTATCTATCTATCTATCTATCTATCTATCTATCTATGTATCTATCTATCTATCTATCTATCTATCTATCTATCTAAGTCACAACCCTTCGGGCTTTAGGAAACTTCTATTTGCATTAAAATTGTGTACACGAATATTGTACATATTGCCCAATCAGTGTCCTGGTCTGTTTTCACTGGACGGTGGTCAGACTTCAGGGAATTCATAATTCAGCGGGGAAGTGCGGTTTTAGGAATCTCTTACATTCAATGGCTGTGTAACTGGATTTCCACTCTGGGCCCTTTCCTACTGCCCCCATTGTTATTATAATGAAGGTGTTTCCTGCGGTCCCTGCCACGAACTCCTCCCTCCTTGTTCCACCTGCCCCTCTGGTAAATTGGTGTGCCCGATTGGTGCCAGCTTCTGCAGGACGTGTTAATAAAACTGACAAACCTGAAAGACGAGCCGACTGCTGAGACACACTCGAGTCGAATGGCGCAGAGAATAAGAAAGATTAAGGTGGAATCGCATCAGACTCCAGGCGAGTACTTTGGAGGAGGGTCGATCGGAAGGTGAGGGGCGATACGGATTCAAACTGGGGTGCTTTTCCCGGGAACGATCAATCTTTGTAAATAACGAGCAAGATAACGAATTATAGGTAAAGAACGAGTGGGTTTTCCGAGTGTTTCCGAAGCCCTTCTTTAAACGGGATTAAAACGTGACGCGGATTCTCGATAGAAAAAGAAAGCAACACTTCACACCAGAGGAGTTAGAATAACGTATTGAGGCGTAAAGGAGTGTTTCTTTCCAAGGCTCGTAGAAATCCCTTGATGACTTGTGCTGACGCCGGAATTGCATCTTCCACATCCCCTGCAGGGTGCGCTCTATTACAGTGTGCGTGCTTTCTACTTCTTCTCAGTCGCAGTTTTGGGGGCCAGCACTGGAGATAGAAATTATTCGTGGAGAGGACGTCCACTGCCTTCCAATAACAGACCATCAACAAACGCCATCAACATTATAATGAAGTTGTTTCCTGCGGTCCGTGCCACGAACGCCTGCCACCTGACACGTTCTGGAGTTGGACCCGATAGATGGTCAGCTGCAGACATTAGAACCCTTTTATCAGGTGCAGATGTGATTCAAAATGCTGAGAGGACGAGCTTTTCACCACTGTACCTACAATGTCAGGTCTGCCTGTAATTGCATGAAAAGCAATTTTAGACTTACAGCGTTTCAGATACAGCTGTTTCCAGTTACTTTTGTTTTTCCAGTTGGAACACGTAGGTAGGTGAAGTGACTTGCTTAGGGTCACTCAGTGTCAGTAGTGGGATTTGAATCACAAACGTAATGGCTTGTTACGTGTACGACGCAGCAGTAATCTGCTCTCAGAACTCATAGATCGTATTCACAATGGCCTTGCGGAGGACATGTGCTTCACCGGCGGTCCGCAGGAATCCACTGATGGCGTACAAACGGAGAGCAGTCAGCAGCTGAGCTCAGAGGGACTATAAGGACAACATCCCGGTGTGTTCCTCTTCCAGTTCGTCCTGCAGCAGACCAAAGAAGGTTAATATTTCACCCTTGCGCGGCCTGTGTTTATCTATTAATCGAGGATCGGGGTTCATGTCTGATCGGAAAAGAGCATTTAGACATGCGATTTGGCTTCTTTGAGTGGCACTTTTTCAAGCGGCGTCCCCGGTTGAGTTTTTAAAAGCTGCCATTGTAGTTGCTGGTACTGAGGAACGAGTCAGCTTCTGACTTTAAAGGATGTGATTGATGACGTAGCGAGTTTGATTAATTAGCTCATCACAGCTACAAAGAGCTCCTTTTGCGCTAATTTATAACTAGATTATAATTTTATATAGCAACATCGATCTATTATTATTTTCCATCCATCCATCCATCCATCCATTTTCTAACCCGCTGAATCCGAATACAGGGTCACGGGGGTCTGCTGGAGCCAATCCCAGCCAACACAGGGCACAAAGCAGGAAACAAACCCCGGGCTGGGCGTTAGTCCACCGCGCATACACACACACACATACATACACACACAGACATACACACACAGACACACACACACACACACACACACACACACATATATATATATATATATATATATATATATATATATATATATATATATATATATATATATATATATATCTCCAGTTGTTTTGATTAGATAACAGTGATATATCACCTATAAGGGGTGCCAGCTGTGCCATTTTCTAATTTTGGGCTCCTTTTTCAATTTAAAGTCAGATGAACCTATAAAGATTGACACAATTCCATACAGCAAACTTTATCCCCCTTCAGACAGGACTTTGAGCAGGTGCTTCATTAAACCAAGTCTCATATGTGGTGGCAGTAGAAGCACTTTATGTGGCTCCACCAAGTCTGATGATGTTTTTGGCACCAAGCAGTACTGTAGCTTCTTTTCCTTCTGAACCCAATGTCCATTCTTGGCTCTTCTGTCCCTCTCACTGAGATTACACCTCTATGTACCTATGTGAGTGACATTTCATTATCATACAACTGCAGGATTTAAAAGTAGTGTAAGTAAAGCACGTTATTTGGTGAAATCTTTGACCTCCATGCACACCTTAGCAGAATGATCGCTCCTCTTTACTAACTTTCATACAAGCTGACGAAGTTCGCGGGGAACATCTGAGCTCAGTTCCGTGCTGAACAAACAACGCAAACTGAAAACGGAATCAATGAGCAGAAGCGCACTTCACGAAACTCGTCGGACACCGAGAGATGACCTCAGAAGCCTTCAATGGCTGCTTTTTTATCCATCGCGCAGGTGCACAGTGTGGTCAGCGACACAAATGGAGGCGTCAATCCAGAAGGTGTTTCGGTTCTGACTTGCTTCGACTTGTCGCTTTTGCTGCCGCATATCTGAGTAACTGAAACATTTTAGTGCTCAAGTTAAGTAATGGAAATGCTCAAAAATTCTTTTGTTCTAAACTGTGGGGACTGAACATTTATGCAAAGGTCAATGGCCTTGTCTGCTACATATAAAAGCTGCATGTTCTGGACGCTGTATAAGAGCGGGTGAATGGAGTCCGCAATTTTCACCATAATAATAATAATAATAATAATTCGTTACGTTTATATAGCGCCTTTCTCACTATTCAAAGCTCACTCTACGCAGGGAGGTCCCGGGACGTGAGCCTATGATCTCCTTATCCCGAGGCAGCAGTGCTACTACAGTCCGGAACGGTTCTTCCTGACTACTGAGGGACTTTGATAGAACAGCCAAGGAGTCCTCGATAAGCAGAAAAGCACACACAGAGATTATCACCCCCACTTTATGGACTATTTTCCAATACTTTTAATGACACAATGGTAATAACACAACATACGACGCTGAGCTACACCATCCATTTCACTTCTACATCACCTCTCACTAATTGCTCTTCCTTCCCTTTTAAAGATAATTCAATAAACGTCATTAATACTCTCTTTAATAAGAACTACTGTTCGCCATAGACATATATAGATAGACGCCGCATTCAGTGTGTTGCTCAGTCGACACGATACGTCAGCTCGTCTGCCTTACTGCGGGTGGTAAAAGTGCCATTCAAACTAGACGTGTAAACCGGGCTTTCTGATGATAAAACAATAACGTTTAAAACAGTATCGTTTACATACAACAGATTTTGGCGAATCGTTTAAATGCAATTATTTATTTCCATTTATACACTAATAATGGCAATTACTAAATAATAATAATAATAATAATTATTATTATTAATTACTTTATTTATTTTAATAATTCCTCCCATATAAGTAACATTTCTCAGACTGCCTTCTTCCATCTCCGAAACATTTCTAGACTTCATCCTGTTCTTACTCAACAAGAAGTATCGGTTAATGCCCGAGTCACCTCACGTATAGGTTACTGTAATGCTATTCTATCTGGCATCCCACAAAAACGTATCCATCGCTTACAACTTCTTCACAGTTCTGCTGCCAGGATACTAACCTGCTGTTCTAAATCCGCTAAACATGTCACACCGACTCTCTCTCAACTTCACTGGCTCCCTGTTAACTACAGAATACGATACACAATCCCGCTCTTAACATTTAAAGCTCTCCACAACCTCACTGATCTCCTCCAGACTAACACTCCTCTCCTCACTCACTCAGATCTTCATCCGCAGCTCGCCTTTCTGTACCACACGTCAGACTCAGTGCTATGGGAGCTCGAGTGTCTCTTGCTTGTTTTTTGATTTATCATTGTCTTGTTTTAATTTTACTAATGTTGTTTAATTTTATTGTAAGGTGACCTTGAGTGCTAAGATTATAAAACGGGATTTTCTAATGGCCAAATATAACAAAAACAAGTGTTCAGCCTTACCTATGAAATGTAATCCCCCGGGATCTGGTTTGGAGAGTACAGCGGTTTGTACAATCCCAAACAGCACATTATCCATGACTTCATTCCACAGCAGTGCCACTCGCAATATGGCGGCGACGTTGACGTACGATTGATGGTCATGCGGCGTCTGGTAATTCTATGTCTATGCTGCTCACAGCCGCAAAAGCCAGCTCCAGCCCACCCGCCTCAGCTCGTGACACCGCATTTGACTTAGTCACCAGGGCAGAGTGAGACACCGGACCGGATCGGAACGTAATGAAGAAGAGCGTGTTGAAATGTCCTAATCTGGTGCCTGTTACAGTGAGACGTAAGTTTCAGTTTCACTTTCAGTCTGTCGGGGAAAATTACGCTGTAACAATTGTATTGACTGCAAGAATTTGAACTTTATTTTGTGATGCTGCCCGATGTATCTAGGATGTGGGCATCGTGCACCTTTCGACTGCACTCTTCTGCCCCGTCAGTTGGGGACGTCACTGAATGGCGCGTTGTGCTTATAGCCGGCGGTCAGACAAACCCGGCTTGATGGGCGCCTCCCAAAAGACATCGCCACGCTAAGAACACGTCACACCCCAGCGAAATGCACGGGTCATTTGGTAAGCACTGGCTCACAAAGAGGAGAAGGGGCACTTTACGGGGTCAGATTTTAATCCTGCAGGCACACAGCCGTACCTTTTGTGATTTTGATTTAATGGGACATTTTTAATGTCACTTCAGGGCTATTGCAATGTAAACGTGGAACATTGTCCAAGATTGCATCAAATTAGCAGAAAGGACAAAACACCCCCTCACCCGCACAGGCACTTCATGTTCCTAATGTACAGTGGGTACAGAAAAAGACCCCCAATATTCACATTTTGTTGCTTTGCAGCTTGAAATGAAGACACGCACACATACAATAAATATTTCTCCAGCTGTATTTATGCAATGTAACTTAGAACAGCAAAGTGAAAGATACAATAGTAACAGATCAGAAAAGATAAATAAATAAACAACAACAAAAAAAAAAAAAATCACTGAGATGGTTAAAGAATCAACCCCTCCTAAAAATCCTTGTAAACTCAATCAGGCATAACTAATCACCTTCTCCACTGCACACCAAGCTAATTGTCTTCCACCTGTGATCAGCTGTAATCATTTGGATTCGTTCAGCCATACGTGGAGCATCCCAGTGCTTGGAAGTGCGACTGAAAGCAAACATTAGAAGTTTCTATTTTATGGTTTGTACATATTTTCACCAAAACGTTTTATAAATGAGACCCCAAGAGACCTCGGCCAACTGGCCACCTACCCACTCCTGGGTTTTCCACAGCGGAGTCTGTGCTGCCCATTCAATCTGATGATGGAATCTTTCCATCTGCTGATTCCAATGCTCCTTAATCTGAGATCACTTTTCCATATGCAGGAGAGCGGTGTGGCACTACAGTAGCGGCACCAACTTCCGCATCAAAGTACCGAGAAGAGAAACAGAAAAGTGGAAGGTTAGTAATGGTTTAAAAATATGGCCAGGCTTTAAAGTTTTCCTTTTTGAACATTCGAGTATCCCACCATCTCTCTCCAAAAATAGGATTCCTTACACCGTATCTGAGTTCCATTGTCCAGTATGGTGATGACACCACGCTGATATATCCGGTGTCAACGAAGGCCATTGCTTAAATCAAGTGGACTGTTTGTTAAGTTGGTGCAATAAGAACCATCTTACTCTGAATCTCAAAAAGATCAAAGAGATGTAGATGTCCATCTCTCAAAGTCAAATCTCATGTTCACCCCTCAATGTTCTGTGGAGACGGTAGAAATTGTGTCTGAATATATTAACACTTAAGAACTCACCTAGATAAGAATCTTAACTGGAATATAAATACATAAAACATCTACTCTAAACGTGATCAGTGCTTATTTCTCCTCCATAAACTCAGACTATTTAAAGTGGACAAAGCGCTCATGTTGGTCATCACATTCAGCTTCATTGCCAGCTTTAGTGGGCAGACAACCCAAAATTTAAGAAGCTTCAGCAGATGACCAAACATGCAGCTCAAGTTATTGGAGCTGATGGACTGTAGATGTGTGACGATGCGGGTTCGGCTCCATGCTCCCATCTTGCCTCTGGGAGCCCTTGAACCCATCACCATCGATAGATATACCTGAGATGAGCTCAGCAGTGAGGCAATAACAATAGAGCAAGGGGAAGATGAAGAAGTGCACAGTGCTTTTATTTAAAATCCATCAAAACAAATGTTCAAATAAAGTAAAGTGCAGTGAGTCAAAGTTCAATAAACAAATAATCCATCAAAACAGTGACAGTCGTGGAGGTTAAAAAAATAAACAAAAACAATCTTTTAAAAACGAGGTTAAAACAACGCTGGAAGCAGTCCTTAAAAATACAATGAAAAGCCCGGTGCTTCTTTTATACTAGCGTCTCACCTGCTTCTCCCTTTTGGGCCCTGCAGCAGGCGAGACGTTCTCTCTGCAGCTCTCCTTCATACACTCACATAAGTCTGGAAGCCGTCCGATCTTAGCTTCGTTCGCGCTCTCATCCCAGACCATGACTTAGCTTCTCTCCAAACGGCCAGGACTCCCACACTGGAGATTACACACTTAAGCCTCCCGACTCCTGCTGTCTTCCACAGTGAGTCATCAACCTCACTAGTCACTCCCGCTCTTCTCCAAATGCTCAGCGGGAGCGACTACAATGTTAACTACACACCTCGCCAGGGCCCACAGTCCAGCTGCACCCGAGCATGCTCTCGCTCACTTGTTCAACTTTTTGCTCTCTCTCTCACCGGCTTTCTCCCCACTTCCTTCCAGCAACCTCCATCTCTCTCTTTCCATTCATTTTTCTTTTACTTCTCCCATCCAGCTAACTCGCTCTTCTATATATCGAGGAGGCCATAGCAGCTGCGGCACATTAGCAGCCCCAGGCACAATCACCGTTGTGGGCAGTCCCTCACCTGTGCACTTAGGTGAGAAACGCCCACACCGCAGATTTCCCTGAGATCCGCTACAGCCACCACGCCCCCTCATTAAGCCGCGAGCGCAGTGATTATTTATTTAATAAAACTGGCCTTTGCTGAGAGAGCTGTGGGCTCATAACACCACAAGATGATCTGGTAAGTGTGTGTCAGAGGGCGCTGGTGAAGAACCTGGAAATCATCTCAACTGATGCACAGAACTTACACAGTGAATCAGGGAGGAGAGGTGCATTAAAGACCTTCACAAATTGCTCCAGAAAGTCCCTTCATCCCAGTGTCACACATCTTTTTAAGAAGGAATATTGGAGATAATAAAATTAAATTCTAGACGTGTAGAGTTTTTCCTTAGCATCATGCTCTATCAACTGCTAGAGGTAATTAGCAAATTTATTTTTCAAGTGATGTAAATATTTTAGAATTTCTGTGTAAGTTTTAACCTGCTTTGTCTTTATTTCTTTTATTTTATTTCTGTCAATTATTGGATTCAACTGAGCAGACAAACTTCATATTTTCTTGTGTAAGTTTGGCAAAAAAAAAAAAAAACCTGAGCCTTAAACCTCTTGAATCTCGAGCAGACCATAACAATGCACAGTGTTACCTTAACAAAAGGAGACAAGAGTACAGCACACTCCATCTTTGGGTATCATGGTACATTCACACAGTTTACTCGCCATTAGGGCAAAGGGATGAGATGACCTGGGCACACTGGGCCTCACATGTCAGATGTCCATCCAGCTGGTGCTCCACCAGACACCACCTTCATCAAATAAGGTATACCAGAAGTGACATCTGCTCCTCTTCTTAAATGTTACAACTCTGGTTTTGTGGCCACTCTTGACAAGCCAGTGATGAAGAAGTAGAGGACTGTTAGGGGCTTCCATTTTGTTTACTGTTTTTGCCTTCATGTTCAGAGTGAATCTAAATGTATCACTGACCCGTAATTTGTTTTTATTCCTCAGAATTGCCCTTCAGTATCCACAGTGGCATTCAAAAAAATACGTCCATTTTGAATTTTCTGGAATGCCAATATGTGATTTTTTTCAGAGATGCAGTGTGATGGCTCCCTAAATGTTCACTGCTTTAGAAATGACCAAGAATATGGGTGATGTATCTAAGCCCAGCTATCCTGTAGATGATGAGTGCCTCACACAGGAATAGCACATGGGACCCATTAAGGAAAAAGTAAAATTCTCTTTGGTCTTTAACATTAATTCTGTCAGTAAATCAGATGGTTAAGGTAAAGCAGAGATGACTCTGGTGGTACTCACGGCTGCCTCTCTCTCTTTCTGTCTCCTTCTTTTAGATCTCACCATGGCCACATTACATTCTCGCCTGGATAGGCAGAGTGAGAAGCAGCTCTGTATGTTTTTTAATGGTAACATGAAGTTCAGTTTGCTCTACAAGGGCACCTTCCATGGGTTTAACTTCACTGAAATACAGTACAAGTGTACCAATCAGGGCCAAATCATAATGGTGGGCTACCTGGAGGATGGCTTGGTTCTGGGAGGTTGTATGAGACAGGGGCTCATAAATCAGAACACAACCTTAAAGGATGAGACCGCCTTTCACTTCTCAGCTGGCCAGTCGGAGCCCGTGAAGACATCAGTCACGACTGTCAATTTTGAGTACAATGCAATTCGGTTTGACAATGACCTACGTTTCCAGCAGTCCGGTGTTAGGAGTAATGCTGTGAGTGTCACCGGCTCTCAACTGGAAGGAGAAAAGTTCCTGGAGGAGCTGGAGGTGTACCGGGTTGAAGGTAAGAAAACGAGTTCAACATGCAAAAAAAGAGGACGGAAATCAGAAGGTTGATGCAGAGATGGCTGCAGAGTGCAGCTCTGTGGTTGTCATCATGACCACTAGATATTTGTGGCTAGTTTTTGGAGATCTGAGCATTTTTGAAAGTTACTATTCTTTATTTCTTTTCTTATGTTCCTTTGTGTCATTTCTTGAAAGCATTGTTGCGTTGCATCACACATTTTTTATCTTTGGATGCTTTCCCATTGCTTCATCTTTCATTGGATGACTTGTTTGGATGCTGTGTTATTTAAGAACTTTGAATGGACTTTACCTAAAAGGAAAAAAGGAAGTCTCTTTGTGAAAATTAACAATAACAAGTTAGACAATGTCAGCATGGCATCACATTCAGGTGCGCTTGGTGACAGAGTTAACTGATAAGAAAGTTGTGGCATTTCACATTCTTTATTTTGTCATCTAACAGTCAGTGGTCAATTTTTGTTAATTAAATATTTTTGTAACAATGAGTCATATTTGAAAAATGACAGCACTAATAGAATGTGATTAGCGAGTGTTAGTAGACTACATTGGTGACATACTTTTTAATAGAAGCTTACGATGTCTTGTACAGGAGAAACCCCATAGCTGTGAGTGATACCGTCAGAGACCTACCGATGTCTGAAACAGTAGCAGACCCCATGTACTGGTCACTTTCATTTAAATACATACCTACAAGTCAAGTTTAATTGATAAATTATGAACAATAAGATATTAATAGTATTAAATACTGCGGTGGGCTGGTGCCCTGCCCGGGGTTTGTTTCCTGCCTTGTGCCTTGTGTTTGGCTGGGATTGGCTCCAGCAGAACCCCGTGACCCTGTAGTTAGGATATAGCGGGTTGGATAATGGATGGATGGATGGATGGATAGTATAAATAATAATAAAATACATACATTTATAAAATAATATTCAAATACATCATACATTATCATACTTGTGCTCTTTCTCAGGATTCTAACGTTTTAGCTTTACCCTCAAAGGACGATGTTGTAATGAAAAATATCTTGTGCACACACACACACAATTTAAACACATTTTTGTATTTATTTCTTTAAAAAGCTCTTAGCCTGTTGTGAATATTGAGTGGCTTCTCCGTTTATCACTGTTTTCACTGATAGTAGCATTTCATGGCTTATCTGAGGCTTTAAAGAACTGTCAATATCACTACATGTACTTTGCCATTATTAAGCAAAATTCACAGTAATTTTCCCCACAACCCTGTGATAACGCAGTAATGGTCTGTGGACAGTGAGAACGACAGATGCTGAAGGCTGGTTTTACTGTATGTGATTTGTCAATACGGCGAAAATGACATCAGACAAAGAGGCATCCTGGGTTTTTGCTGCCCACTGTGCACAGAATGCGGCAGTCTGTCTTTTTCTGGAATTTTCCTATTTTCTATTTCCAGTGATGTGTTCACTGTGTGGGCCTGGGATGCCTTGTCACTCGTGCTAAGCCATTAGCTACCCAGCTCTTATTACTCGCTCACATTTCTTGATTTTTTGAATTTCAACATTAGAATATTGGAACCATTTAGACAAGAACAGGCCATTCAGCCCAACAAAGCTTGCCAGTCCTATGCATTCAATACCCCTTGAAAAACATCAAATCGAGTTCTGAAGGTCCTACTTTCTGCCACGTTACACTACTTGGCCACTTGTTCCATGTGTGGATGGTTCCCTGTTCTACATTCTTATTTGGATTCTTTTGTTTAGGAATCCTTTTTCCTTTTTATTTTTGAAATGTTCTTCTTTAAGTTTGTATGCTTTGAACTGAATTCCAAAGCTAGAATTGCCCACCAAAGAATTGAAAGAATCAACACAAAAAGGCCCTTTCACTGACTTGTATTGAACTGACCTCAGCCTTCTTCTTCAGTTGATTATATGACATGTTGCATGCCACCCTCTTTAACAAAGTGCCATAATGCGACTCTACCACATGACTAGCAGAGGATGCTGTTATCATTTAGAACAGGGGTCGGCAACCTACGGCACGTGGAACGATTTGCAATGGCACTCTGATTGAATTGAAATATAGCAAAAAATTATATTTTAATTACAGTGCACGTGTTTGCGCTCCACGTATCCACCTACGTTTTAAGTATGCGATTCACATGTAAAGGGAAACCATGTGTTCAGTGCGGGCCGTGGTACGTTAAAATGTGTGCGTTATGCTGTGAAAGTGCCGAGTGTCGTACATCAAGTGTACAAAGACGTTATCAAACTAAAAATCAGTTCACGTTTAAAAACTGTGATGAGAAACGTGAAGCTATAAAAGGGCTGTTTCTGGCTTTAAGAAACAAACTATTTATTTTAGTCAAATAATTGGAACCAAAAACAACACTGAATGTAGTTATAATAAATTTTGACAAAACATTCTTTTCACATATGATCCTATCTATTTTAAAATATTGAATGACCAATAATATAAGATCCGGTTATAATGGACTTCAAAAGTGAATAATATATACTTTTGAAGCCCATTATAACCAGACCAATTTTAATACTATATATAACAAAATTGGTAGAGTTATGTCGGCAGGCGGAATGACATTGTAACATAGTTTCGGCATGACACTACTGAAAGGCTGCTGACCCCTAATTTAGAAGATGTCCAGTTCCAAGAAGAACAAACACAAAAAGACGGCAGATAAAAATGAAGCACATTAGGACATATATATGGGGAAAAAAAAGCAAAGCCAAGAGTCACAATAGTTAATCATTCGATACATTTAGGAAGCCTTGAATTTAAGGAACTCTTTGAAAAGAAGTGCAGTGCTGTGATTGGGTTTATGCTAATTATTTAGTATACAGTGGGTATAGAAAAGAATCCCCCCTTTGAAATATTCCCATTTTGTTTGCTTTACACTCTTACATGAAAACACACAAACTAATATTTCTTCCCAGCTTCACTTACTCAATGCAATCTCTAACATCCAAGTGAAAGGTATCACAGCTACAGTTCAGAAGAATTATAAAACAAATCAAAAACAAGACCTACTGAGATTAATAAAGGACCCCCTCCCAATGTCAATGTCATTTTGTTGACCCACCTTTTGCTTTAATGACAGCCTTGAGTCTGTTGATTCTTCTCTATCAACGTTGCACACCTAGACTGAACCCACTCAATATTTGCCCCCCACTCTTCTGTACAGTTTAACTGTTCGCTCACATTGGATGATGAGCGCTGGTGGTCTGATACCTTCAGATCTTTCCACAGATTTTCAATGGAATTTAAGTCTGAGCTCTGAGTGGCCACACCAGGACATTCACTTTTTTCTCCTTCAGGTGAATTTTGCTGTGTGCTTCGGGTCGTTGTCGTGTTAAAAGGTGAACATTCTGCCCATCTTCAGCGTTCTGGCAGATGGCAGCAGGATTTCCTCCAGAATTTTTCCTTCTACCCTTCTACCCTAACGAGAGCCCCAGGCCCCCCACAACAGGGTGCTGCCACCTCCATGCTTTACTTGTAGGTATGGTGTGTTGTGGATGTTGAGCTGCATTGCTGTACCATTTGGTATTGAGGCCAAATAGTTTGATTTTGCTGTCCTCTGACCATAAGACCTTTTTCCCACTTGGCATCAGAATCTTCAAGGTGCATTCTGGCAAAACTCAAACGAGCCTTAATGTGGCCTTTCTTGAGAAGTGCGACCTTCCCAAACAAGCCACAATTGTGGAGTGTTTGTGAAATTGTTGTCACCTGCACACCATTAATGACCACTCTGTGCCATCAAATCCTGTAACTCCTTCAAAGTGGACATTGGCCTCTCGGTAGCCTCTCTTACCAGTTTCCTCCTTGCTCTTCTGTCCAGTTTGGAGGATCCAGGGAGGGTCCTAGTCGTACCAAACACTTCTTTATGATGGACTTTACTGAGCTCCTTGGGACTGATAAAGCCTTTGAGATGTTTTTGTCTCCATCTCCTGCCTTATGTCCGTCCACAACTCTATCCCTGAGATCTTCTGAAAGTGGCCTGCCAGCCATAGTCAGTTGTTGGCTGTCAGTTGCACTACCAAGCAAGGGAATGAATGGATCAGGAACAGCTTCACTAATCACACGGGTTACAATTGATCACATGTGGAAGGAAGCCAGTAACTGCAATGGAAATGGTGGGCACTGACACCTGATTGAGTTTGGGGGTTTGATCCTTTATTAATCTCAGGATTTCTTGTTTTTGATTTTTTAAAATTCTTTTGGACTGTAGCTGTGATATCTTTCACTTGGATGTTAGAGATTGCATTAAGTAAGTAAAGCTGGAGAAAATATTGGTTTGTGTGTTTTCATTTAAGGCTGCAAAGCAAAAAAAAAATGGGAATATTTTGAAGGTTCTATAGCCACTGTACTTCTGAACTTGTATTAGGGGTTCTTGCAGTTGAGTATTCTGTTCCTTTTATTATAATATATATATATAATTTATAATTTCATAATGATTCAGTTGTTGTGTTTTGTTTTGGGGTGTTGTAGATGCCATTTTAGGTCTTGAATTGCTGACATTTTATAATCCCCTCGTTAGAGCTGCTTGTTAGGGGCGGGGCCTCTGAGGTTGTGACCTGTGCTTAAAGAGACGTCTGGGAAGCCATTTCCTTACCCGATCTGCAGATCTCAAAACTCTCAATAAAGCCCTTGTTCAACACTCTACTCGTATGTTACTCCTGGTTTTGACCTCTTGCTTGTTTTCTCCTCCTTGAATTTTGCCTCTCATATTGGCTTTGGTTTCCTTTCTTCTCGATTAATTTTTTCTTTTCCTATACACATCATCTGGTCAGTCTCAAAACGTTTATCTGTCAGTGTGCTAACAAAACATGGAGTCTGGACGCCTGAGCACACGGATTTAGAAAACCCCAACTCAGGTTGAAGCTGAACTCTCCACTTGGCAGAAGAATTCCTTTAATTGTGGCCAGGTGATAAAAGATGGAGACAGGAATTCTAAGTTTTATCCTTATGCTCTGTGGACGGGGCAGATCCTTAAGAACTCATTCCAGCCTTAAGACTATCCTGCTTTAAATACCTGGATGTCACAGAACTTACTGCCTGAGCCTCTTTTCTTGGTTTCTTAGAAAGTCAAGGCTGGAAGGCTCTCAAAAACAGGGTCTGTGAAAGTCCGTGAGGCATTCCTTTTGTGATTATAGGTTACCCAAGAAATAAATTGCTGTTGTTATTATGTTTCAGACACCTGTGATCTTCTGGAGACCCCCTGGAGAGAGCTGACCTCCACTGAGGAGTGAGTACTGGCACAATTCATGTGGGAATAATTATATTCATCTTTGAAGAGTTTTGTCATTTGTAACATTATTGGTGCTTTTCCTAAGGGTGCCATCATTTCCATACTATTTTCATTGCAGCAGCCATTTTGTTGTTGGCGGTGCTGCATGTTGCTAGGTCATGTGATCAACTAAAACCACAGTAAAATAAGTAACACATTGAAAATGTCTTCCTTAAGAGTAGGAGGATTAGGAATGCAATAAATGAGATGGGATTCTATGTAGCCGCATATAACTTGGATGGAATAGGAATGATAGAAACTTGGATAAATAACAAAGTAGAACATAAACAGGTACACCTTATTTAAGAAAAAGCAGGCAAAACCGGAAAGGTGAAGGAGTCGCCGTTGTTGTAAAACAGACTTTGAAGGCAAAGCTTCTTCAATGAGATGGCGAGCCACGGCTTAATGAGACACGTGGACTTAATTGGACACCATCAGGGGTCAAGGCCTGGCAGTTAGATTGTGTTATAGCCCCCCAATGCAGACAGTAAAGTAAATGTACATCTTTTTATTAATATTAGCATGACAAGTTTACAGGGAGATATTATAGTCACATGGGCTTAAAAGATCCAAATAATAAAGCATAAGAGCAGAAGTTCTGTCCAGATTTAGTTTTCTGTAGTAATCAGGACATTATTATCTCCTAACCAAAGTGTAATCACCATGTCTCAACCTGGTAGGTTCACTTTCTTGTGTTCTGTCTGTTTTGTTCATTCTTGATTCTTTAATTTATGCTAATGTCGCTTGTTTTGTTTCTGTGCAGTATTCTTTGTCTTTGGATTATCACTTTGCATGTAGGCTGCCTGCGTTATGTTCCATGTGTTTAGTTTAGAGGCAGGGCTTCCTACCAATCACTGCCAGGAACTGCCCTCCACCCTATAAATCAGCGATTCTCAAACTTTTTTCAGACCAGTAACCACTTAGAAGGGGGAAAAAATTACAGGCCCCCCACTATAAAGAAACACAAAACAAATCATTTACTAGTGCCGTGATCACATAAGTCATGGCAAGTTAATGAGATGGCTGCACTGGGAACCAGTGGCATAGCTAGCTTGCTGAAGGTCCCTGTGCAGCGCCCTTAGCTGGGCCCCTCCTGTCTACCATAACTGTTAATGATTTATTCATAACTAGGTCCAGATGGGCTGTGGCGTCTGTGACCGTGTCACAATCAGATCACACACTGGTGACAACCAAACTAGTTCTCTAAATGGTATTTGTAATAACTTTTTTAATTGCTTTATCACAGCCAATGTAAGTTAGCAAAAATAAAACAAATTGTGGGAATGGAATGTGGGAGGTGTGAGTAGTGGTAGCAGTACATAAATACAGTATATGTAGAATGTGGACCCGCTTACTTTTTCAAGACAAATTTGTGAAGGAAGATGATTAAAATGTAACATAAGCTAGAATGTAGAAACTGTTCTGTGCTATAAAATGAATCAATTTCAATTTGTAACAAATTAAAGTGACAACACATACTGACAGGATACTACTACACAATCGACCCGTTTTACACAAGTTCTGGGACAATGGACATCAGAAAGTGGTGACGCTCACAAATCCTCCCAGTAGTGACACTAATGCACAGTAAGCCATACTAAGTTACACAATAAAACAGATTACAGATTTGTTAAACTGTTAAAGCTTGCAAAAATGGCTGACAAGTCACAAATCATATTACTTATAATATCACTGGTACCTTAAAATACTCACTTGCATGCCTTCTGTTGCACAAAAGTCTCAACGATGTGTGACACGTCAAATTGTCTGACAATCTCACTTTCAATTGAGAGAATTGCCAAGCCACTAAGTCTGTCTTGTGACCTGGTGCTTCTGAGGTCATTTTTGATGAGTCTTAACTTAACTTGGAGAACAATCGTTCACTCGCAGCAACAGTCAATGGCGTAGTCAGCAGTAACGTGTAAGCCGTGCAGACGTCACGGAAAATACACGACAGCACACAGTGATCTGTCAGCAACAGTTCAGCTACTTTGAAAACAGTCGACTTGGTTGAGGATTGATTGAAAACATGCATAAAATGACAATTAAGCAGAGAACGCCGGTGAAATGCCAGTGCTGTAGAGTTCAACGACAAGATCAGCAGCATACAATTCGTCGTCAGCCATCGAGATCACAGTTGATGATTGTGAGACATTGAACGTTGACGCCACTGCATTGAGACTGTGAAACTGCTGTTTTAGTTAAGTTATTAAAAATAAAAAAATAAAAAATCCTCTGAGTGGGCCCCTTAAGCCTGTAGGCCCTTGTGCTTTGCACAATCTACACAATCCAGTGTGCACGCCATAGCTCGGGACAAATCTGCTATGAAACAAATGAAATTTAAGATTCAGGCTCCTAATCCCCTGCGGTGGGTTGGCGCCCTGCCCAGGGTTTGTTTCCTGCCTTGCACCCTGTGTTGGCTGGGATTGGCTCCAGAAGACCCCCGTGACCCTGTAGTTAGGATATATCGGGTTGGATAATGGATGGATGGACTCCTAATCCCGGAGAGGTCCCATTAGTGACTTTAGTCCACATTGCTTAAAAGGTTTCGGTGTCTACTGTGTGTAAACAGGTTTCTAATAATATAATCAAACAGGACAGCAATTTTATTCAAAATCTGAAATGTATTGGTTTAATTTTTAACACTAGAATTACCAAAGCCTATGAAAAAACTCATAAATCCGTGCCACCTTAAATGGCTTTGCACCTCTCCTTCAGCGTCTTTTGTCTTGTAAATGTGTCGATAAGCAGCAAGCAGCCTACTATCACATTCCCCACCCCCCAGAGTTTTATCAGCTCAAGTCTGTTTACCTGCTTGTCAGTTGCTTAGAGTTGTATAGAGTGAGAAGTCAAGCAAAATGACACCTTTTATAAATACTAAATCGTTATTTGGAACACGTGCACTTCAAGTGTGTTCCATGTCTACAACAATCTATGTAAGCACATTGTTAAAACAGAAACGTTTTTCATGTTTTAGTAATAATTGACAAAATGTAGACATGAAGTGTATAATGTGTGAAGCCTGAAGTCCAAATATCAAATTAACACTTTCATAAAAGGTACAAATATAACAGAACAAGTGCGCTTTTATTCAAAAATATAACTGCAGGAAAAGAACCCGCGTTAGGGTGCGAAATTGACACCCCTTTGATACGACGGCTTTGGTGGCGCAACGGTAACAACTGTTGACTGGTAATCAAAACTCCGTTTTGAGAAGTGAGCTGCTCTTATTCTTACTATTTTAGAATAAAAAGCATACATTTGTTTTGAGTCTGTATCAGCTGGTGTAAATTTATGATACTTGTAAAGTTTAGCTTTGTTTTTTTTTTTTTTTATTCGGTTTTATTTTCTCAGTTGCGTTCATGCTTCCCCTGATCTGACACTGCTGTTTTCACATAAAGACGTCCTATAACAGAGGTGAACTCAGATGATGATGACAGTTCTACATTGGAGAAGGAATGCATGTCGCACTTTTGCTGTACTTTGTATATGTACACGGAAAGCTCTGCAGTTTACTTGTGACTTTACGCTGTAGGAAGATAAGTAAATAAATCAAGGTAAATAACATTCTATCTGGCTCTTATATACAAAGTACAGCAACGGCAGCTTCCACCTGCAGCTATAGACTCTTCAGTACGCGAGCGACTCTCCACTCTAGTGTTTAGATCTGGATGGTGTATGTGCCCAAAAAAGAAGTCTGACTGCATTCTCGTACCATTACTTACGAACTAAAGTGTCAGTGTGCACGTTCCATGGCACTACATGTGTACTTTTTGAGCATGCCCGTTTCGATCAAACACAGGAAGCTCTGCAAGCTACTTCTGACTTTACGGATCAGTCTGAGAAACTGATGCGAGATTGGAGAAGGCAAGATGTTAAAAAAAAAAATTAAGTGTTGCATTTTTGAATAGGCATGCAAGTCTAGGTCTGATTTTATGATCGATTTTTTGGGTTTCAAGACCTGACTACGTGAGTATATACGGTATTTTTAAACATCATGTTTTTTGACACCATTTTGTAACATTTTTTTAACCAGGTAGCCACCATGTTGTTTTGCCAATTGAAACCCACTGCTATCACATTATCATTGGTGACGTGGTGCGTGACATCATCGGACTTCCAGTGTAAAATGGTGGAATGCAGTTTCTTCAGTATCCATTGGATGGTAAAGAAATGTTAAAGAAGAGCTTTCTTAGTTAGGAGGAAAATGTCTCCACCAGCTGGCATTTGCTTTGATTTAAGGGCCACTTCATTTTGCTTTTTAGACTGAGGATTAATATTGAGGTTTGACATAACAGAGGCCATATTGTTGCATTTCATGATTTGCTATTTAAGGCAACAATGCAGTGCAGTTGGTGGCCAAAGCTGTGAATAACCAAGCAAATCTTGGCATTTTCCAAATAATTTTTTTTTATTCAGTTTTCAAGAAATTTTGGTGAGTTTATTTGACAATGATTTTGAGGTACATCTTTGGTGTAGGTGCACATTTCCATGTTATTTTTGGTTTTGAGGTTTGCTTGTCTTGACCAGAAGATTTTCCTCTCCTGGTCCTATTTTTATTTCCCCTTTTGGCCTGCCATTTTATCCAACTTGGCAGTACAATAACACTAACAATCACGTTCAATGTGTTGTTTTTGGTACTCTAGCTAAGTGTATATTTTGTCCATTCTTTTGGATCTTACCAGTTCTTTCTCAGTCCATTAACCATGTTTAACTATGTTTTCTGATTCTTTGGCAACACAATTTCTTCAATCTTTACAAGTACTAAGCTTCTGCCAATTTCCAGCTGATAGCATCCTTCACACCACTCCTCAATGGCCGCTGTATCAAGATGAGACTCTGTAAAGCTATTAGAAGGTCCAAGCGGTGGACAGGTTCTTTATTCATTCTTTGTCTATCTGGAGCCCAGACAGAATTCCTAGAAGAAAACCTGGTCTCTGGCCTCAAAGATGGGCTCCTCAACTTCTCACACTTCTTCTTGTCTCCCAGGAAAAGGAAACTTCTCAAGGAGTCTGTTGTTTCCTACAAACCACCCACTGATGTGGTTTCTCAAGCCCGAGTCTTGCTTGTGGGCCCCGTGGGAGCAGGAAAGTCCAGTTTCATCAGCTCGGTCTGCTCTGTTTTCCATGGACGGGTGTCTATCCAGGCAATGGTTGGTACGGCAACAAGGAGTTTTACCACAAAGGTAAGAATGATTTTAGGGAAGTATCGTCTATGTGGAAGAAATCGATGCATTATTTTACAGTGCCTTTCCTTTTACAGTTTAGATCATATACCATCAAAGCTGCCCGAGGAGGTGAGGCCACCCCACTGGTTTTGTGTGACATGATGGGGTTGGGTGAGACGGATTTGTCAGGAGTGAAGGTGAAGGATGTGCTGCAGGTGATCAAGGGACACGTGCCTGAGGGGTACAAGGTGAGTGGTGCCAACAGAGGCCTACTTTTTCAGTCGTTAAATCCAATAGGATGAGATTAAAATGACCTCGCATTGTTCCAGTTCTCCCACAATATCATGCTAGACTCAACACAAGGCCAGCAAATCCATAGGAGTATCAAGTCCTACAAACATCTCTACTACAAACTCAATGCACCACTGCTGAGATCCTCTTCCCTGACACAATATACTATGTCAGAAGAACGTCTTGGCAACAATGACATCAGGGTGACCCTGCCTCTTGGGGTGCTAGCCACAAAACAAAAAGAATAGCCACTGTGATCAGCAAGGGGTGTAACATCACCCCAACTTCAAATTTAGTTGCATGGACACAAGTGCCAGGTTCAAATAAGATTTAATTTGTAACTAAATACCTCAACAAAGGCTTTTTTTCAGCTTTGGCACAAATATCTGCACAAGCACAATACAATTCTTTTTCTTCTTCTCTCTTGTTTCCTCCTACACTCATGAGCTTTGTCCATTCTCCACACCTGACACCAACTCACCTGGGTTAAGAAGAGTAGCTTCCTTCATACTGGACCCAGGAGTACTTCTAGTGCTACCACACTGCACACAGGACACACTTCTGAGCCAAGCACGACCATCCTGTGACAGGAGATCTTGCTTCCAGCAGCTTCTTCTAGCAGCATTTGAGGACCCCAGCAGGCCTGCCCAGTTACTCTACAACTCCCATGTGACTATATACAGTAGGTATTCAGCTAGAAGCCATAATGGGGGGATACTGCCACCCAGTGTACTTGAAAAAAACATGTCTGCCCTCCATGATAGCTTCCTGACTAGGAAATGTACCAATAACCAACCCAGTCGGGATGCCCGCCCACCCTTCTTCTTCTTCTTCTTTCATTGTAGCGGCCTCCTGGCCAGGTAAGGGACCCAGCCACCCAGGCCGGGGTTCCAGCCAACCTGTTACTATGTCAGCAAACATAAAAGAAATTACATACAAATATAAGAAATAATTTAAAAACAATAAATCAGAAAATAATCATAACAGCTGACTTATGTATGGTCACACTTCTTCTTCTTTTGGCTGCTCCCGTTAGGGGTTGCCAGAGTGGATCATCTTCTTCCATATCTTTCTGTCCTCGTCATCTTGTTCTGTCACAACCTGCATGTACTCCCTCACCACATCCATAAACCTTCTCTTAGGCTTTCCTCTTTTTCTCTTCCCTGGCAGCTCCATCCTTATCATCCTTCTCCCAATATACTCAGCATCTCTCTGGTATTATATGATGAAACCTTCTGAACACGCAACACGACCACAAAATGGTGGCACCTAATAAAAAACAAAATGGCATTGCGACAAATCTTAAACAAGAGATTGTTCATTTCTGCTTAAACAGTCATTCATAACAAAAATAATCAAACATTTTGAATCCTGGCATTTAAAAACATTGAAAACAAACCTGGAAGTCAATAAGAAAAATTTCTGAAGCTTGGAAAAAATTATCAAAGTCCCAAAAACCATAAAAAATTTGATGTCTGTCTTATCCTTAGAAGACATAACTTTCCCTCAAGTCTCTTTAGAGGTGGAACAAATGGTACATTAAAGGACTTGTTATTATAACAATAATAATAATATTGATAATGATAATAATAAGTAAAAAATGAATATGAAAGAATAATATTTCATTATCAGGTTATGTGTGTTAGTGCAAAACCTTGAATGCACGGACCATACAAATGTATTGAATATGACATGAACTTCATGGCTGCCTACATCGAAGTCGAGAGGCAAAGAAAAAATCCTGACTATCCTAAGATCATTTCCCTTAATGACAAAAATTATTTGAGATTTAGAGTTCAAAAACTTGGACATCAGTATTACAATGCCACCATTTACCACACATGTGACAATATTGGGAAGATCAGTGAAATCGCCATCAACAATATAGTGATGACAATAAGCAAAGTCCCAAAATGGCACACACAAAATTTACAAAATGGCACCATGATGACATTGATGTGAATGTGTTCATTATCAGTTTCTTAATACCTGTCATACATACGTGTCTGAGGATCATCTTGCTGCCTCTGATATGGTATGCAGTACCACTCCGGAACAAGAGGGGGAGTTGTTGCTAACTGTCTTGACTCTTCCCTCAGCAGCTCAGAGAAGATGACCAAGGAGGTCAACTGACCACATTTCCGTTGCTCCAAAAAGCCCCATCCCTGCTATTGCAGTGTATGTAAAAATGGCCGTCCCTGAAGGAAGGCGTCTTACTTTGTGACCCGAACATTCAACAGGGCGGGACTCCCCAGTCAGACCCACTGATGTAAAGGCTGATTGGCTGTTCATTTTATCTTGTTTTATTGTGCCCCCAAGTGCCTGTTTATTTCTTTAAAGTTTATGGCTTTTTTTTTGTTGCTTCACAATTAAACAGGCTTACTGAGTTGGCACACCAACTATTTTTGGGACTCTGCAAGTCACTGTGCTCCACAACCTTTTCCTGCATCATTTTATAAGGTTGAGCACTCATTTTGAGCGTTTCTTGAGCCCTAGATTCTAAATCTTCCATTAGGTTTTTCATTTTAAATTCACTTTTGTTGTTTTTAAATTATTTTGTACATGTTGTCACTACCATCTTGTTTATTTCCATTATTTTTGTCGTGTTGCCCCCAGAGTTGGTCACTCATTTCTTTATCCAAGTTTATGGATTCCAAAAACCTTTTTGATGCTCAATATTGCAGTTAGTCATTCTCTCTGCTTAGTTTCTTTGGGTCCACAGGACAATGTGAAGTGTCTCTTCATCCATTACTGTATGTCTGAACCCACTTAATCCAGTTCAGTGTCACAAGGGGCTGGGGCCTATAATTCTGTCAATGGTCGTAGTCATCCACACACCTACAGTGCAATGTGACATGGAATGTGAAGAGGTGCTATATAAAAATAAAAGTTGTTGTAAACTACCCAGCCATGCTTCACTCCACACAATGCTGATGTAGGACACAAATTACAAATTCTGAAAATCAAAGGCCGATGTTGTTTATATTTGTGTCTGCAGTTCAACCCATCAGAGCCCATTTCCAGCGACTCCAAAGGATATGTCGAGGAGCCGACTGTCAAAAATAAAATCGCCTGTGTGGCCTTTGTGCTGGACGCCGGCAGAGTGAGCGCCTACCCTGAGCCTGTCCAGGAGGCACTGAAGGAGCTCAGGCTGAAGATCAGTGACCTTGGTAAGTGGCTAGCAAGTCCTCTAATGTGGCTGATTCAATTGCAAAAGTGAACTTTAGATACCCCAGTGAACCTAAACACCACCAGCCACTTGTCATGTTTGCACAGAATAACATTTAGACAATTGTAAAAAAGAACAATAGAAGATGTCCAATTCAATCAATCAATCAATCAATCAATCAACATTTATTTATACAGCACATATTCATACACAAAAATGTAGCTCAAAGTGCTTTACAAAATGAATAGAGAAATAGAAGACACAATAAAAGATAAATATAAGTCAACATTAATTAACATAGAATAAGTAAGGTCCGATGGCCAGGGTGGACAGAAAAACAAAAAACTCCAAAGGCTGGAGAAAAAATAAAATCTGTAGGGGTTCCAGACCAGAGACCGCCCAGTCCCCTCTGGGCAATCTACCTAACATAAATCAAACAGTCCTCTTTGTATTTAGGGTTTTCATGGAAGGACCTGATGATGATGGTCACGTAGACTTCTGGCTTTCAGTCCATCAATGTTGGTGCATCATGATGCTTTGAGTAGGTGGTGGTGGCGCAGGAAAAAGAAACAGAAGAGAGAGTAGGGGTCAGTATGGATTTTGGAGCCACATGAATAGTTATTATGAAGAATTGAACATACAGAGTATCAGTATTAAGTTAAAGTGAAGTTATAAAAGGCCATGTTAAAGTAATGTGTTTTCAGCAGTGTTTTAAAGTGCTCTACTGTATCAGCCTGGCGAATTCCTATTGGCAGGCTATTCCAGATTTTAGGTGCATAACAGCAGAAGGCCGCCTCACCACTTCTTTTAAGTTTAGCTTTTGGAATTATAAGGAGACACTCATTTGAAGATCTAAGGTTACGATTTGGAATATAACGCGTCAGGCATTCCGATATATAAGATGGAGCAGATTATTTAAGGCTTTATAAACCATAAGCAGTATTTTAAAGTCAATCCTGAATGACACAGGCAACCAGTGTAGTGACATCAAAACTGGAGAAATGTGTTCGGATTTTCTTTTCCCAGTTAGGATTCTAGCAGCTGCATTCTGCACTCGTTGCAAATGATTTATGTCTTTTTGGGTAGTCCTGAGAGGAGTGCGTTACAGTAATCTAGTCTACTGAAAACAAAAGCGTGAATTAATTTCTCAGCATCTTTCAATGATATAAGAGGTCTAACTTTAGCTATGTTTCTTAAGTGAAAAATGCTGTCCTAGTGGTCTGATGAATATGCGATTTAAAATTCAGATTACAGTCAACGGTTACCCCTAAATTTTTTACTTCCGTCTTAACTTTTAATCCTAGTGCATTAAGTTTATTTCTGATAACCTCACTGAATCCATTATTGCCAATTACCAAAATTTCAGTTTTCTCTTTATTTAGTTTGAGAAAATTACTATTCATCCATTCAGAAATACCAGTAAGACATTGTGTTAGTGTATCGAAAGAGTCGGAGTCATCAGGTGCTATAGATAAGTACAGCTGTGTGTCATCAGCATAGCTGTGGTAGCTCACGTTGTAACCTGAGATAATCTGACCTAACGGAAGCATGTAGATTGAGAAGAGCAGCGGACCCAGGATAGAGCCTTGTGGAACACCATATCGGATATCATGTGTCTTTGAGATTTGATTACCACAACTCACAAAGAATTTTCTCCCTGCCAGGTAGGATTCAAACCAATTTAAGACACTGCCAGAGAGGCCCACCCATTGACTAAGGCGATTTCTAAGAATATTATGATCAATGGTGTCAAATGCAGCACTCAGATCTAAGAGGATGAGAACAGATAAATGGCCTCTGTCTGCATTTACCCGCAAGTCATTTACTACTTTAACGAGTGCAGTTTCTGTGCTGTGATTTGTTCTGAAGCCTGACTGAAATGTATCAAGAATAGCATGTTTATTGAGGTGGTCATTTAACTGCATAATGACTGCCTTCTCTAGAATTTTACTTAAGAAGGGCAGGTTAGAGATGGGTCTAAAATTTTCAAAGGCAGAGGGGTCAAGATTATGTTTCTTAAGTAGGGATTTAACTACAGCAGTCTTAAGACAGTCTGGAAAGACCCCCGTATCTAATGATGAATTTACTATGTCCAGAATATTGTCAATTAGAACGCCTGATATTTCTTTGAAAAACCTGGTTGGTATTGGGTCAAGGACGCAGGTGGAGGGTTTCAGTTGAGAGATTATACTATGTAATTCAGGTAAATCTATCCTGGTGAAAGCATTTAATTTGTTTATAATGGAGTACCGGGCTTTGGAGGTTCTGCAGTGTTGGGGAGATATACTATGTTATCTCTAATATCATTAATTTTTGAGTGAAAAATACAGCAATGTTCTCACAGGTTTCACTGGAAGTATTCTGGGGGCATTCCTTTGTGTTACCTGGGTTTAACAGACGATCAATTGTTGAAAATAAGACTCTGGGATTACTAGCATTGTTATTTATAATATTAGAGAAATAGCAGCCTCTCAAGACGGACAGTGTTATTGTATTCTGTTATTTTAACTTCAATATCTCATAATGGATAGTTAGTTTAGTTTTCCTCCATTTACGCTCAGCTCTACGACATGTTCTTTTTAAATCAGACACTCTTTGGGTCTTCCATGGAATAACAATACTAGAGGATTTTTTAACTGTCTTTTCAGGTGCAACTATGTCAACAGCAGTTCTTACTTTAGAATTAAAGTTTTCCACTTTACTATTTACATTATCCTCGCTATTATAGCTGGCATTATAAACGGACTGATTGCTTAGAATGTTTGTAAGCTTTAAAGCTGCTGATGAGTCAAAGAAGCGTTTTTTAACAAAATGCTTCTCATGAGCGTTTTCTATCTTTATTTCTATATTAAATAGTAGAAGGAAATGGTCTGATAGACCGATATCAATGACCTGCTTTATATCAACTTTAAGTCCTTTAGTAATCACTAAGTCTAACGTATGACCTGCTTTATGTGTAGGCTGATTACGAGCTGTCTCAAATCAAAAGAGTCCAGGAGGTTCATGAATTCCTTTACCTTTTGGTCACACTGATTGTCGACATGAAAGTTAAAGTCGCCGACTATTAAGAGTGTCATAGTTTGTAACTAAAATTGACATTAAGTCAGAGAATTCCTCAAGGAAAGACGCGTTATATTTAGGAGGTCTATACACGGATAATACTAGAACGTGAGAATCTCCATGAATAACAACGGCGAGATACTCAAAGGACTTAAATTTACCAAAACTAACATCTTTACATTTTAATCGCTCGAGTAAATGTTTGCCAAACCGCCCTTTTCCCCTGGCGGTCGCACGAGTAAAACTGTAATCCGGAGGCGCAGATTCGATTAAAACTGCCGCCCAATTTGAATTAAGCCACGTTTCATTTAGCGCAATAAAATCAATCTTTTTATCACTAATAAGATCGTTTATAAAAAATGTCTTGTTAGTTAAAGCTCTAACATTTAATAGTGCCATATTTAATGTTTCTGAAGGGCAGAGCTGAATTTTATGCGTGTTATTGGTAATCGGAACAAAAATTAAGTTATTTTTGTTAACGCAGCTCTGTGTGTACTTTTTATGTAATCTACAATCCGTTTTTATAGTCTTAATGCAGTGTTGATCTGAAGTAGTAATTTCAATTAAATTATTGGTGTTTATGCCGCACTGCCTAGATTTTTTACGTGCATTAAGATTTGTTATTAGATTATTAATGATGTGCACTTTAACGGAAGACTCTGTTAAGCCATTATGTCCTATCAAACCAGTAGCATTACGTAAGGGGTTAGCAGTAGAAGTAGACAGTCAAGATAGACGAATTACCTTAGCGATGTTTTCGGAGAGGACCCGGGCGCCAAATCTATTCGGATGCAGTCCATCCCGCTTGAAGAAGCGCGGCCTTTCCCAAAAAAGATCCCAGTTGTCTATAAACCCGATGTCTTGATTCTCGCAGAAGCCTCTCAGCCAGTTGTTTAAACCCAGCAGACGACTGTAGTATTTATGCGAATTTAACCAAGGAACTCCATAGAGTCTTGTGTGCTGGAAAAGCCTGACTGGTCAGGACCTCCTGACATGACGGGTAACATCAGAGTGGCAGTGTGAGTCAGTTTGGGGCTGTGACAAAACCTAAACTGACTTGAGTGTATGAAAACCTGCAAAGGTGGGTTCTTAAGGGTTAGCGTGTGTCCTCACCTTAGACAGAGCAGTCAGCACCTGAGAGACAGGAAGAGTTTGGAAGATTGTGACGTTGTGGTGTAAAAGAGCAGAAAGAGAACATCGGAAAGGCAGCTTAGGCATCCAGATGAAACGTCTCATCCAGCAGTACTGGGCCTCTAGGCCACCTGGGAGATTTGTTGGCAGATACAGTAAAAGGGAAAGAACATAAAAGGCTGAACAGGTGACCTTTGACTCCAGTGGTGTATCCAGTCCGTGCAACGCTCTTATGTTATACTGGGCTTCTTTGTCACTTTTCCCAATGGAGTTTGTAAATAAGGAAGGAAAGTCAGCAACATCAAAGTGGTGGGTCCTTGATAGGAAATCCCCATTAAATGCATTTATACACAAAGAAAAAAATAATTCTCATTAGGGAAGAAGGTTTAAAGTGTCCAATGACGCACCTACAAGGAAACAAATTCCTCCTCATGGTAACCAGGTACTACATCTCAATCCAGCTGATGTTTAGAGGACCCTTCATAGAGTTAATCCATGAAAGGCTGGAGGGCCAGATAACATAACTCATCATGTGCTCGAGGAATGTGCTGACCAGCTGGCACACATAGTCACCAACATCTAACATCTCAATAAACCAGGCTGTTGTTCTGCCATGTCACCTCTATAGCACCAATACCAAAGAAGTCAAGTGTTGCATGCCTCAGTGACTCCTGCCCCATTGCAGTCACTGTCATTTTGATTCATTGCTTTGGGAGAATGGTCAAAGCCCATATAACATTCAGATTCTCCCCATACTGAATCCCCACCAGTTTGCTTACCATCCTAATTGCTCCATCAATGATGCTATAGGTATTGCACTCCAACTGAGCCTGGCACAATTGGAAGGCTGAGAAACACATGTGCAGGTACACCACCTTCAGTCGACAAACTTGATCTACTGGGCCTAGTAAACTCCCCTGCCCACCTCAATCTCATTTGGATATTAGTCTTTCTGAGAGACAGACCCCCATCATTTAAAGTTGGAAATAATATATCGAATACCATCTTTCTGAGCACTGCTGTTCCCCAAGCCTCCTTCTTCAGTCTTCTGTGTCCCACTAAGTTCATCAACAACACAACAACCAGTGGTGATGATAAGATGGCTTACAGAAAGGACATCAAATAACTCACAGACTGGTGTAAGAAAAATAACCTGACTCTAATACCAGTAAAACAAAGGAGATCACTGAGAACTTCAGGTAGAACCACACCATCCATCTTCCTCTCTTTATTAACATCTTCAATGTGGAGTCAATCAGGAGTACAAAGTTCCTGAGAACCAGAGATAACAAATGATCTCACCTGGACTATACATACCTCCTTCTAGTCAAGCGTGGAAAGAAGTAACTGCACTTCCTGCAACACATGAGAAGACCTAACCTATCAGTTTCCACCCTCACTCATTTCTACAGAAGCAGAGTGTGTACCAAGGTTATTAGAGTTAATGAAAACTAAAATCAAAACTGAAACTATTGTTAAAAAAACATTTTCGTAAATTGAAATAAAACAATTAACAAAGCCGAAGTGAAAAACTAAAACTAAATGAAACTATTAAAGTAGCTGGAAAGACTAACTGAAATAAAATAATAATATACCAACAATGTTTTTAGTTTTCATTTTTGAATTAATATTTTTGCCGTTAGTCTTTAGCCATTTTAACTTTTAACTCTAAAACAGAAAGTACTCCACCACGAGCCACCCGCATATATTCATTCTGTGAATGGTGGCCGATGACAGAAGGGCGGGTGTTCACAGAGCATTTGGAGTGATAGAGCAAGCTGAATACGGGTGTGTAAAGCGTGCGAAATAGAAAGCGACTTGTTGTATATCAAGATGTACTTTAAACGCCTGAAATCGGAATGTGCTGGTCAACAAAACCTTTACAATATGGACCGGACAGACAAATCATGAGTGAGTAACATTTCACTTTATTTCTCAGGTGTCTGCATTTTGTTGACAGTAAATTCACCTGCCACTTCGAAAGGGAAAAATCCTTTCAGAAAATAAAACGGCACTGATTAAGAGACTACGTCGTCTTACAAGATCAGCATATTGTTGCAGACCAATCTCTTTTGCTTTAAAAATGTCGTTTAACAACGAGGCGATACAAACCTTTTAAAATTCCAAAGTTGGCAACGTCTCCTCTGAACTACAGTTAGGCAGGCGAAGAGGGTCTGCCAACTGGTGAAAAGCTAAACATACTAATGTGTTTTTGTGTTTATTCTAAATGTATAAACTTATCTTTTTTTAGTTTATATTCATAGCTCAAAATACCTGCTATTGTGAAAATAATCCAGTAGTAGAATTATGTTTAAAACATATTTTCCCCATTTTTCAATTTTTCTCTCTTTCTAAAAATAGATAGTTGAAATATCATATTCTTTTTGTTCTTAACATCAGCCATATCATGGATATTGCATACCAGGGATTACTCGTGCCTTGCATCCAAACCTGCTGTGGTAGGCTACAGGTTTCCTGCCATCTTGCTCTGGATAAACAGGTTAGATAATGTATATATTGTTCTTAACCTCAGATGCTGTCTAAGTCATTTTGTGCCCGTCCATACTCCCATTACCTACTCTTGCTCTGCTCATTAAGAGTTTAGTGTTCTTACGGTGGGCTATTCAAGTCTCACTGTCCCTAATTTTGACACTAAATGCTTGTTTTTCTTTGTTTCACCCAATACAGTGAGATGGGGTCTGTACACTGATTCAAGTCCTGTTCTTCCTAAGTCCCATGATTTTCATGATCACACCTCTCAGAATACAGTAGAATCTCTTTTCTGATCTTTGATATCTTTTCAGGCCTGCAGGTGGCAAAAGTCTGTCTGTAAATGGTATGTGCCTGAGACGGAATCAAAGATCAATATGGCTGGTTGAAAATAAAAAGCCCAGTATGGGAGATTTTTGAATGCAATGTTGAAGGCATTCATTATAAGCACATTGTCTTGGAGTGGGATATGGTGTGTGCTGTAGACATTTACAGTAAAGAAAAAACTCTTCAAAGCATAAAATTCACCTAAATTTAAATCAAGTTTAAATTTAATTAAACAAACTGGCCCACTCTGGGCAATAAAAGGAAAAGATAAATTGCCATCAGTCAACACATATTTGTTCAGCACAAATATTTAAAAAATGATAAAAGTGTATAAAATTGTTCATATTCAGTTTCTGGTTTTGATTATGCTTGTTTTTATCAGACATAAACAAAACAGATAGTAAACCATGTAGTGGACTAAGTGTCCACTAAAATATCCAAATCCATTAAGTCTACAGTTCCGTCTGATTGTGACACAAAACTAAACTCCATAGTAGCTCTTTAACCATACAATAATGACTAAAACTAAAACTGAAACTAATAGATATAAAAATAAAATAGAAATGTCTTTGTGAAATAAAAACTAAATTACAACTAAAGAAACACAATGAAGGAAAACTAAAACTAAACTGAACTTCCAAGTAAAGTCAGTAAAATATCGAAATAAAAATTAATGTAAAACGACAAAAATATAATAACCTTGGTGTGTACTGCCCACCTGCATCTCTGTCTGGTAGAGGGACTGTAACGGCTCAGACGGGATTTTCCTGCAGAGAGGGGTGAGAGCAGCTGAGAATACCCTTGGGATATTTTTCCCTTTCTTTGAGGAACTGTACGGCAAATGCTGAATAACAGGGCCACCAACGTTATCAAAGACCACCTTCACTCTCACATTTAACTATTCTGCCCTCTGACAAATGGTACAGAGGTATATGTTGTAAAACCGCCATATTTATAGAAAGCTTTAACCCACCAGCCATTGAATAATGATCAGTCTGATGATACAGTGCAATAATAAGTGTTTAATCATGTTATTCTTGTTTATTTTTGTTATCTATCCTTGGACATAATCAGGCCAGGTGATGCAATTTTGTTCTGCTGTGCACTACTGTGTGTGGTTTTGAATGGCAAATAACATTAACCTTGAAAATGTGGTGTTTGAAAAGTCTGGTGTACAAAAGAAGAACTGCAGGAACAACTCCTCAGCTGCAGCTCTTAAGGTCAGATGAACCTTGGAGTTGGGAGTGGTGTCTTTTTTATATAGGTTTGTGAGAAAAGGTGAAGGCTGCAGCTGAACGAGAAGTAGAATCTAAGTGATGCCAGGCTTGTTTCCGCTTGGTGTTCCCCCATTCCAGAGAGGGGAAATGAACTTGTTGGAGACACAGGATTGGTGAGACTCTTACACAGGCTGTTTTAGGGAAGCGGTACATTTGTTCACAATGAGTTCAAGTTTCCTTGTGATTCTCAGGTTTATCTTGCAGACATTTACCTGAGGTGTCCAAAATAGGTTTCCTCCTCTTCTTTTGAATATCAAGATGCTCCATGGGTGCTACAGTAGGAGCTGGGTATAGTTTCCACCAAAGTTGCACGATTTTGCATGTTGCCCAACATGAAGCCCATCATTTTGACAATTTTAGGAGGAACGGCAGAGCTTTTTCATTCAGTGGCCAATGCTAGAAAATCTGTTAATAAAAAGAAAAACTTGATATAAATACAGTAGAATCCTGAATATCTGCGCACTGATTTAGCAAGGTTGCACCTTATCTGAGGTGAACCTATAAGTGCAATGCACTACTTTTCCTATAATTCATAAAGCTTTACAGTAAATACTGTATTAAGTGTATAAATACTGTACTTTTAACCTCGACTGTACCAAGCGAGCAGTCAAGGAGCTGATGACCCACTCACCCCATCCAGAACTGCACCCCTCAGGTCTTCTCAGTGTGTCACCAGCGTTGACTGTGTGCACATCTTCTTCTGTTTCATTCACTTAGGATTTTTTCATTTATAAATTTCAAAGCACTGAGGTGAACTGTAGCTGGGAACTTTAAACCTGCGTCCTCTGGCTAAGAGGTGAGTGTTTTGAGACGTGAGCTAAACGGAGAGGTCTGTCCATCAGAGCCCGTGTCTGACCACTGTGAGTGGTGCACTTCCGTGGTGGTATCAGCTGATCTCTCTCTCTCTGTGTCAGCCCTCGCCTTCACTGCGCAGCATCTCCACTACACTCCACCCGTCCTCAGTGCAAATCCTGCTCATATCGCCAGTTGAATTACTTTGGACACACACCATGAAGCATCTCATTTCATAGATTTCTGCTGTGGTGAAGTACAGGTGGTGATCTACAAACCTACAATCTCTGGCTCAGAGGTGAGCCCTTTGTGGGCTGAGCTAAATGGAGACCTCCATTCATCAGCCAGTCAGAGCCCATCTCTGACCACTGTGAGCAGTGCACTTCCCCGGTGACATCAGCTGATCTCTCGCTGTGACAAACCCCACCTTCTCAGCACAGCATTGCCACTTTATCATCCATCCATTTAGTCCGAGTTTTCTGAGGTAGCAACGGTTGACTTTACCTCGGATAATTTGGGTTCTCCTGTATAAGAAATGGCACAATTAAATGCGGCAGGTGATATGTCAAATACAACAAAAAGAAAAGACTATGGGACTTCATGGCTTCGCTACCCGGGTTAAAATCGCAATAATTAGTTTACACAAACTCAAGTGCTCAAAAATCACAAATAATTAAGTTAAACAGTTATATCATCTAATTCTAAACTGTTCCTTAAAATTGGTCAGAAAATTTTGTATAGGGAAAAAAACAATTTAATTTAAATGGTAGAAACAATATTGGATGCCCAGCCAATCCCAAAACCCCCAGCAAGAGTCTCCAAATGTTCTTGAAACTCTTAATTAAATATCTACAAAAGCTTGACTTCTCCATAATATAAAAAGTCCATCATTCAATTACTTAAATTAAAAAGTTGTCGACAAGGTGACTAATGTATCAGCAGATTAGCCAAACATTCATTGTATGATCGAGGACGGGGTGAGCCATGTCAGCCTTTGGATGGACTCTTGGGTTCACTGCTGTCAGTCCTTATAAGGGCGCCAAACACCAACATTGTCTGTCGTTTTTGTTTCTCTCACAGGTGTTCCTCAAGTAGCCCTGTTGACCCACACTGATGAGGTCTGCAACTCTGTTGCCGAAGATGGGAAAAATGTCTACCAAAGCCGAGTGGTCCAGAACAAGGTAAGATCAGCAATTAACGATGGCCTCCTCCTACCTCGGTCCAGCTCTCACTGACCACTGACCCTCTACTTCAGGTGTATGCTGCTGGGAAGCTGCTTGGCCTGCCCGTATCCTGCATTGTGCCAGTGAAAAATTACTCGAGTGAGTTGGAACTCAACTGCAGCACCGACATCCTCATTCTGAGCGCAGTGGACCTCATCCTGCAATACGTCGATATGTTTTGTGATGAATGCGAGATGTCCAAATCTGCTCAGTGATCAACTAGTGGAGAGTTCACATCCGGCATGGCGGTGCTCATACTGGGGCACTGGTTTTTGGTTTGTGTTGATATGCTTGTCTTGTGCTCTTTCCTGTCTTGTGGTTAATTTGGGGTATAAGTGATGTGAATGCTTTCAAGTGCTGGTGTCTGAGGTGGACTGACTGGTTTCAAAAACTGAATGGAGGAATGTGGATGATTCTCAAAAGGCAGTCTGTGGGTCAGATTATCGATGGAGGCCACAGAGAGTCCAATGAGAGCAAAGAATTGGGTTATGACCTGAGTGGATGTGTCTTGACTGACCCCATTTGGCTTAGTGGTGACAGGCCAGTGTTGTCCTCTCTTTTTACCACAAACTGCATCTTATTGAGCTCAACTCTGCTGGCTTTTCAAATTTCCAGATGGTATCTTCTTCATCTATACTAAAATGTTATGTATGTAGGAGACTCTTCTTTATAATGATCTAATGCTGTGCTGCAGTCACAATGGTCTACAACTCAATGTCAAGGGGGTTTAAACAACAAACATCCATCAGAACCATCCAGAAGCCTGCTCAAATGCTCCTGATCTTTCCATGGTCCACGTGCAGAACGCATGGCTGGGTTACTTGCCAGTAGAATTGGGTCTAAGATTTGCTTTGCTTTTAGTCAACAGTACAGAAATGAAATAAAGAGTTTGTCATGTCGACATGTGTGCGGCCTGTCCTGTGTCACCCTCACTTGACTCACTTGTATAATCGAGATGGCACCAACAATGGGGAGAAGAAGCCAAGGCCAGGCTACAGGAGACCAGTGATGAGGAGACAAACACACATTGTGGCTTTTTTTGATAATTGATTCCAATATTTTAAAACACTTCTTTAAAAATTATGACTGACACAAAATAATTTAATGGCTGAAGCCAAACCTCTGCTGAAGAGGACCAATTTCACAACTTCATTCTCTTCTTCTTCTTCTTCTTCTTTTCGTGCTCCCATTTAGGAGTTGCCACAGTGGATCATCCGTCTCCATCTCTCTATGCCTTTTACATCATTTTCTGCCACACCAACTGCCTTCATGTCCTTCCTCACCACATCCATTAAACTCCTCTTTGGCCTTCTTCTTTTCTTCTTCCTCGGCAGTTCCATCCTAAACATTGTTTTCCCGATGTACCCCTCATCTCAGTCTCACTTGGTCACCAAACTGTCATACCTGTGTTGTCCTTCTAATATTCCTAATTCTGTCCACCCTCGCAACTCCAAGTGAAAATCGTAGTTTCTCATCTTCATCCATAATAAATTAATTTAAAATGAGCAAACCGTCCATGAAATGGCACAACAACATCATTTATTTCTATGATACATTTTCATATACAGGTTGGAGCTCAAAGTGCTGTACAAGATGTCAAAGAAATAGTTACAAGAAAAGGAAAAGAAAATTAGATAAAAAATAATGAAGAAATAATCTGCAAAAAGTAGATTATAGATCAGGGGAAAATATCCAGTGAGCGACAGTTGTCTGGGCAAGAATTGTCTTGTTGATGCCAGAGGTCAGAGGAGAATGGCCAGATTGATTCAAGCTTGATAGAAAGGGAAGAGGAACTCAAATAAACACTTGTTACAAATGAGGTATGCAGAAGCAGCTCTGAACACACAACACGTTGACACTCGGAGCAGGTGGGCTACAGCAGCAGGAGACCACACCAGGTGCCACAACTGTCAACTAAGAACAGGCAACTAAGGCTACAATTCACATGGCCTCACTAAAATTGGACAATAGTAGATTGGAGAAACATTGCCTGGTCTAATAAGTCTTGGTTTCTGCTGTGACATTTAGATGGTAGGGTCAGGATTTGGGGTCAACAACATGACAGCATGGATCCATCCTGCCTTTTATCAACAGTTCAAGCTGGTGGTGATGGTGATAGTGTACTGGTGTGGATGATATTTTCTTGGCACAGTTAGGTCCCCTTAGTGCCAAATGAGCATCATTTAAATGCCGCAGTCTACCTGAGCATTGCTGCTGACCATCTCAATCATTTTGTGACCACAGTATACTCATCTTCTGATGGTTCCTTCCAGCAGGATAACACACCATGTCACAAAACTCAAATCACCTCAAACTGGTTTGTTGAACAGGAAAATGAATTCACTGGACTCAGATGGCCACCACATTCACCAGATCTCAATCCAATGGAGCACCTCTGGGATGTGGTGGAATGGGAGATTCACATCATGGATGTGCAGCTGACAACTCTGCAGCAACTGCGTAATACTATCATGTCAATATGGACCAAAATCCCTGAGGGATGTTTCCAGCACCTTGTAGAATCTATACCACAAACAATTATGACAGCTCTGAAGGCAAAAGGGGGTCCAACCCGGTACTAGCAAGGTGTACATAATAAAGTGGCAGGTGAGTGTATTGTATTGTTTTTTAAGTCTTGAAGGATAACTCCAATTATAAGGTCAGATGGCCAGGAAGAGCAGAAAAAAACTCTAGTTAAGCTGAATAAAAAAATCTGCAGGGGTTCAAGGGAAGCCAAGGTTAGGTTATATTGTTAAAGCCGTTCAAAGTAAATCAAAGCACATTCTGCTCAGACTATGTAAGGCACTAGTGAGACCACATGTGGGGTCCTGTGTGCAGTTCTGGTCACCACACTACAAGAAAGACAAAGCGGCACTTGAAGTTGTGCAGTGAAGAGCAACCAGGTGCATCATGGGACTTAAGGACATGCCCTACTGTAACGGATTCAGAGAATTAAACCTGTTTAGTCTCAAGTAGAGGAGACCAGGTGAGGACCGCATAAGGTCATCAAAATCCTCAGAGGAATTGGTAAAGTAGATCCATCAGAATACTTTCAATCTAATGGTAAATCAGGTACTGGAGGACATCAGTGCATTTAGGACTGAGGACAAAAAGCACTTACTTTACACAAAGAGTTGTGGGAGTCAGAAACAAACCACCAAGACATACAGTTGAAGGAGAAACCTTAACAACTTTTAAGAAGGATCTGAATGAAATGTTGGGGCAGCTTAGCTATTTACTAAACAAATGGATTTCTTATGTATGGGAATTTTTTCAAACAAATTTAGAGTTTTAGTAATTAAACAGAATGATAAATAACTGAAAGAAATATACTAAAAGAAAGCAAACATAAGAAACATCATTATACGGATCCTACTCCGTTGGGCCCTTGAGCCCCTACAGATTTTATTATTTTATTATTTTTTATTTTTTTTTTTATTTTTTTTTTTTTTTTTTTTTTTTCTCCAGCCTTTGGAGTTTTTTGTTTTTCTGTCCACCCTGGCCATCGGACCTTACTCTTATTCTATGTTAATTAATGTTGACTTATGTTTATTTTTTATTGTGTCTTCTATTTTTCTATTCATTTTGTAAAGCACTTTCAGCTACATTTTTTTGTATGAATATGTGCTATATAAATAAATGTTGATTGATGATTGATTGAAAGCCCTTAACCTGAAAATTGCTCCAGGGACGCCATACAATGGCTGGCCCGGTGCTCTGAACCCCAAAGGTCACGCAAAATGACAATTTCCCCATTCAATGCCATGTACCAAATACTAAATAAAATAAACATATAAAACATAAGATCAATCAAAAGCAAGAGTAAATAAGCCTTCTTCAAGCTCACAACATCCATGGAGGTGGCAGCTTCTCCAATGCTCCAGATGTTTGAGGCCAAAGAGCTCAAAGAGCTGCTTATCCAGATGTGTTACACTGAGCTTTAGGAACGTTTAGTAAAGCGGCATCAGGGGACCTCGGATACATTCGGAAGTACACTTTGTGAGATATTCTTCTGATATTCTCTTTAAAAAGAGGACCTTAAAATCACCTCTGAAAACAATAGGCAGCCAATATAGTTTTATCAGCACAGATGTTACACAATTTCTGCTTCTGATCAAAACCCTTGTAGCTGTTTTTTGTAATGTTTGTAATCAATTAAGATTCTAACAACCCAGGGATGAGGAATTGACTTAGCACTCTGAACAAAGCTGGTGGTATTTCGGCCTTTAGAAGGACCATTGGCTTCTTATACCCTGATTATCTGTGGTGATGTGGACTGATGCTACCTCAGATAGCTGACAACTTGGATAAAACTCTCTGTTTTCACCATCCTGCGCAGAGAAGCTGGGTGCAGACACAGAGAGAGAGAGATCAGTTGGCATCAGCGTCAGCAGGGCAGCACACCGCTCACAGTAATCAAAGACATGCTCTGCACAGCTCAAAGATGGAGGTCTCACACCACAAAGCTTTTGCCTCTAAGCCAGGGGTGTCCAATCTATGGCCTGCGGGCCAACTGCGGCCCATGGTCCATTTTCAATTGGCCAGCAGCAAATTCTAAAAATATAATGAAATATGACCCACACACGAAACTTGTTCTTAACTGTACTGTGCTTCTTAGGTTTAACACAAGGTGGAGTTACTGTTGGTCAAGGCAGCGTCTTCACAAGCAAGTGCAACCAAAGAACAATTTTGTTATGGGTGACCAAAAATGTCAGAACTAAAGAAACGCACAATAGCAAGTGTGTGCAGAAACTTTCAGACACGGTGGGAAAATGAATATTTTTTCCTAGAAATGAAGGGCAAGTGTGCCTATTTGATTTGCATTGATGAAAGAGTATCATGTGTGTCGACACTACAAAACCAAACATCCGACCTCCACGTCCTACACTGGCGCCGAGAGAGAACAGAAAGTTAAGCCAATGGCAGCCAGTCTGCTAGCTCAACAACAGGATTTTTTCCATGCTAACAAAACACAAGAAATGCCATATTAGCCCGTTACAAAGTAGCACAACTTACTGCCCGTCACCAGAAACCTTTCATAGATGGTGACTTCATTAAACGGTGCCTCACTAAAGTCGCAGGAATAATGTGCCCGGAGAAAATGTAGAAATTCGACAACATTAGCTTGTCCTGAAACGAGACTGTGCGGTGAATTAAAACATCAAGTGTCAGATAAAGCTTGTGCTTTTTAATTTTTACTCGATTGAATGTGATGAGAGCACTTTGTAATACAAGAAATGAAAACCCATTAATGGAGAGCTGTGATGCTGTTTTATTTCTTTAAGCATATTCAATTATGAAGCATAATTTACCAATATTTGATTGATTTTGCAAGCTTAATACACAGGAGGTGAGGCAATAGACGTCACCTCTAGTGGGTGACCCAGTCCTTTGTATATTTCTCTGTATGTGGCGCCCAGTGAAAAAAGTTTGGACACCCCTGACCTAAGCAAAGAAATGAGTACACAGCACACAACCGGCATTTCACCACAGCACAAATCTTCAAACTGAGATACTTTGTGGTGTGAGACAACAGCAACTCAGTTGGTGTTAAGGGTGGGATTAGCACTGTGGACAGGTGAAGTGTAGTAATGACACTGTGCAGAGAAGGTGACATCTGACACAAAAAGACAGGTCAGCTGACGTCACCAGGGAAGTGCACCACTCACAGTGCTCAGAGAGATGGAGGCCTCTGCTCACCTCATGTTATTTAGTGCTCACCTCAGTCAGACAATGTGGGTTCACAGCTCCTGACCAGCAATTCACCACAGCGCTTTGAAACGTTTAAACGCAAAACCCCAAAATGAATGAAACAGCAGAGCCATATGTACACAGTCAACACTGGAGGCACACTGACAACAGCCGAGGGGTGAGTGGACCACAGCCACATTCCCACAGTCTCCAGTTCCTCAACGGCTCACTCAGTACAGTATTCACGACAAAACTTTTATGAATTGATGGATTAATAAAGATTTAAAAAAGAAGTTGCAAAGGAAAAAACTGCTGTATAAGGCATATAAGACTAATGACTGCAAAGAGAACCGTAGCGCGTATGAGAAAATGAGGGCAACCATTAAGAAGGATATCAGGGAGGCTAAAAGACAGTTGGAGAGGAATATAGCAGATAAGGCGAAAGAAGACCCCAAGAGATTCTTTCAGTATTTTAGTAGTAAAAGAACAGTTAAGGAGGAGGTCAAGTTCATCAGGAATAGTAAAGAGAATTAAAAGATACAGACAATGAAATAGCAGATGCCCTAAACTTACATTTTTCTGAGGTGTTTACAAGTGAGCAAGTGGATAACCTGCCAGAGGTAAACGCAACTACTAAGGAGGTACTGAGGGATTTGGAAATTGTGGAGGGAGAAGTGCTGCTCAGATTAAATAAGATAAAATCAAACAAATCACCAGGCCCAGATAATATTTATCCTCGTGTTCTTAAGGAGGCTAGTGAGTACATATATAAAACCTTTGACACACATTTTTAGGAAGTCACTGTGCACTGGAGAGATTCCAAAGGCCTGGAAAATGGCAAATATCATCCCATTATATAAAAAGGGTGACAGGGCAGATCCAAGCAACTATAGGCCAGTAAGCTTAACAAGCATCACAGGAAAATTAATGGAAGGAATTATTAAGGATAAGATTGAGCAACACATGACAAGGACAGGAGTTATTCTGAACAGTCAGCATGGGTTCAGAAGGGGAGGTCGTGTTTTACTAACATGTTGGAATTCTATGAGGAGGCAACAAAAGGATACGATCAAAGTGGAGCTTATGATATTATTTATCTGGACTTTCAGAAAGCATTTGATAAGGTGCCACATGAGAGGTTGGGCATCAAGTTAAAAGAAGTGGGAATTCAGGGTGATGTTTTTAGATGGGTGCAGAATTGGCTCAGACACAGGAAGCAGAGGGTGATGGTGCGAGGAACCTCATCAGAACTGGCTGATGTTAAGAGTGGTGTTCCACAGGGGTCAGTGCTAGGGCCGCTGCTATTTTTAATATATATAAATGATTTAGATAGGAATATAAGTAACAAGCTGGTTAAGTTTGCAGATGATACCAAGATAGGTGGATTAGCAGATAATTTGGAATCCGTTATATCATTACAGAAGGACTTGGATAGCATACAGGCTTGGGCAGATTTGTGGCAGATGAAATTTAATGTCAGTAAATGTAAAGTATTACACATAGGAAGTAAAAATATTAGGTTTGAATACACAATGGGCGGTCGAAAAATCGAGAGTACACCTTATGAGAAGGATTTAGGAGTCATAGTGGACTCCAAGCTATCAACTTCCAGACAGTATTCAAAAGCCATTAAGAAGGCTAACAGAATGTTAGGTTATATAGCACGATCTGTGGAGTACAAGTCCAAGGAGGTTATGCTCAACCTTTATAATGCACTGGTGAGGCCTCATCTTGAGTACTGTGTGCAGTTTTGGTCTCCAGGCTACAAAAAGGACATAGCAGCACTAGAAAAGGTCCAGAGAAGAGCGACTAGGCTTATTCCAGGTCTACAGGGGTTGAATTATGAGGAAAGATTAAAGGAGCTGGGCCTTTACAGTTTAAGCAAAAGAAGATTAAGAGGTGACATGATTGAAGTGTTTAAAATTATGAAGGGAATTAGTACAGTGGATCGAGACTTGTATTTTAAAATGAGCTCATCAAGAACACGGGGACACAGTTGGAAACTTGTTAAGGGTAAATTTCGCACAAACATTAGGAAGTTTTTCTTTACACAAAGAACGATAGACACTGGGAATAAGCTACCAAGTAGTGTGGTAGACAGTAAGACGTTAGGGACTTTCAAAACTCGACTTGATGTTTTCTTGGAGGAAGCAAGTGGATAGGACTGGCGAGCTTTGTTGGGCTGAATGGCCTGTTCTCGTCTAGATTGTTCTAATTCTAATTCTAATTCTAATTCTAATTACACCTAGACGTTAATCTCAGATAATGTGAAAACTCAATAAACAGGGTACAGGTAATTGGGGTTCTACTGTATTTGCATCAACACTTACATTTTACATGAGAAAATGTCACAACACTCTGTGCCTGAACTCAGTGAAAAGTGATCAACGAGTGAACAAAATACAAAATATATAAGAACAGCATGCAAAAATAAAATGAACTGAGTTGAAGAACAGGGAATCAGCCACATCAGTACATTTTTAATGTATATAATGATCTGGATGAGAATATTATCAGTAAGCTGATGTGGTTGAGTAAGGAACAACAAGTCCACAATAGAAATTTTGTGGCACCAACTCGGTCATGCCAGTTTAATCAAGCGAAGAAAAAAATAACAAACAAAATGAAGTGCTCTGCCACCCAAAATGGAACAGAAGAAGAAATCCACGAAAATCAAAGGAGCCACCAGACTTGGTAAGAGACTTGGATCAGTCAGGAGGTGGGACCGCCGACCTGTGGTGTACTCATCACAGAGAGTGACACCTTGTGATTTATAGGTGGGGTCCAGAAGGGGCGGAGTCAAATGCCCTCACTGGGTATCTTCTTGGTACAGCAGAGGGAACAGATGAAGACATAGGTAGCATCAGCACCCCCTCTTAATCTGGGGTGGTAGAACATACAATACAATACAATACAATACAATTTATTTGTTGTATAGCCCAAAATCAAACACGAAGCGCTGCAATGGGCTTTAATAGGCCCTGCCTTTTGACAGCCCACCAGTCTTGACTCTCTAAGAAGACAAGAAAAACTCCCAAAAAACCCTTGTAGGGAAAAATGGAAGAAACCTCGGGAAAGGCAGTTCAGAGAGAGACCCCTTACCAGGTAGGTTGTGTAGGGTGTCAAACAGAGGGGGTCAATACAACACAATAATGCACAACAGAACACAAGTAATCCTGAAAAGAGTACAAAAATAAAAAAATTACAAGTACGGAGCAGAATTTAACAGTAGATGATATCACATAATAGGGTTATACCAGGGTTATATCATATGCCAGAGGAGCCCGGAGAGTGATCCACAGACAAGCATGTGTGACAGCTGGTCAGGTTTACAGATGATACCAAGCTAGATGGATTGGCAGATAATCGAGAATCCATTGAATTATCACTGGGGGACTTCAGCAGCATGTAGGATTGGGCAGATTTGTGGATGATGAAATTTAATGTCAGTAAATGTAAAGAATTACATGTAGGAAGTAAAAATATGAGGTTTGAATATACAATGGGGGGGGGGGTTGGAAAATCAAAGTACAAGTTACGAGAAGAATTTAGCGGTCATAGTGGACTTGTCATTATCAGTGTTGGGGAATGTTACTTTTAAAAGTACTTAGTTATATTACCTTCCAACACAATACTAGCGCTTGCCATCTACAGACATTTTCAGATGACTTGTCCATCATAGGCTGCATTAGTAATAGAGACGAGTCAAAGTACAGGAATGTTGTGGAGGGACACACAACCTGCAACTCAACATCAGGAAGACAAAAGAACTGGTTGGTGGTGGACTTCTGACATGTCAAGAAGCTTCTGAGACCAGTCATCATCATCCAGGAGGATGGATGTGGAAGTGGTGCAGAGCTACAAGTACCTGGGGGTCCACATAAATAACAGACTGGACTGGCCTGACAACACACTGATGCTGGACAAGAAGGGCCAGAGAAGACTGGACTTGCTAAGAAGACTCAGGTCTGTTGATGTATGCAGCAAGCAGCTGGCAAGGTTCTACCAGTACATTGTAGCCAGTGTGGTGTTCTATGCTGGGGTCTTCTGGGAATGCAACTTCAGTTCAAAAGAAGCACAAACCTATTAGGAAATCCTGCACCATCATACTGCAAACCCTGTACATACTAGAAGCTGTGGTGGAAAAGAGGATGGTGACAAAATTGGATGCCATCATGAAAAATCCCCTCCATCCCCTATAGGGGGCGTTGTCATGGAGCACTTTTAGCCACAGGCTCATTCCACCACAATGTGATAAGAAGCGCCTCTGGGGCTCTCCTGCCCACTGCTATCAGGAAATTCAAAACTTCTTCACTTTGAAATTGCTGCACAATATACATTTATTTATTGATTGATTGATTGTATTATTTATCCCATGAGTCTGTATTCTTGTTGTTTATGTTCCTGATGCATTTGTATTTCCTCTTGGGATTAATAAAGTTTATCTAATCTAATTACTCATTACTTACAAAAAAATACTAAATATGTAATGTAAGCACTATGGATTGGCAGCCCGAACAGGATGGAAGGTGGATCCTTGCCTGGCCAGGAAACCATAACGGAATAATAACATGAAAGGAGGCAAAACCATCGAGCACCATCCCAGCTGGGTGAAAAGCTTAATGGATGGACTTGGGGAGACTGATTTTGCCAAGAACAGTTTCTCACCCAGCAGATGGCAGTGCTCCGCTGGCATAGACGCAGTATGGACACCTGGAGGGGTTCATGGGATTTGTAGTCCTGAAGGACAATCCTAGTGTGATCCTTGGGTGCCGCTAAAGGGCACTGTGGGGAGAAGGACTCAGTTTTGGTGGGCTTTCACTTAACTCGGAGTGCCTCCATTGGGTTCAGTCCAGGCACTGGAAGTACTCTCAGGTCCAACATAAAAGCAAGCCATCTGGCCTCCTCCAGTTTTAATCAGAATCAGGCCAGCATTTTCCATTAAATCCCATGAACCTTCATGAAGCTGAGAAGAGACACAGCCAAAGCTGACCTTTTTCTTGAGTTCTTTAAGTCCTTCAACAGCATTCTGCAGGGGTGGGAATACCTGCAGAAGTCAGCTGTAAAAAGTAGCCTCCCTGAGCACCAATTTAAGAGAGGTGTGCAGACACAGCACTAGAGAGCCCTGTCATCATCTCCTGGCTGCTAAAGACCTTCAGCTTCTTTCCTCAATGTGAGACGTCGACTTGTGGGGGCAACACCAGAGATTGGGGATACGGGTTGGGTTCATTTTTCCACAGACAGAAATGGCTCATTGCTTGTGGAATAAATTGGGGGCAACTTCACATTTACATTGCATGCATTCTTTTTAAATACATCACCCTTATCTACAGATTCTGCTTAAATGAAGATCAGATCTCGATATGAAAGCACACAATGGAAAAGAAAAAAATCACTCCATGGGGCATCCTTACTTTTTTCAGATGATTTTCACACACACATAACAATGTTTAGAGTCTACTCAGAATGGTGAGAAAAACCAAAACCATGAAGTCAGCCGCAGTGGTGAAGAACAACAATGTGTTGAGCAGAAAAGCATCTTAGAATGCACAACATGTGAAACCTTGACATGGATGGGCTTCGACAACAGGACACCGTGTTGGTTCCACTCCTGTAAGCCAAGAAAAGACATCTGAGGCTTCTGTGGGCACAGGCTTACCAAACCTGGACATTTGAAGACTGGTAAAATGTAGCCTGGTCTCATGATTCTCGATTTCTACTGAGGCACATAGATGTTAGGTGTCAACATCATGAATCCATGCACCCATCCTGCCTTGTGCAAACAGTTCTGACTGGTGGTAGTGATACACTGGTGCTGGGAATGTTTTCTTGGCACACTCTGTTAATGGAGTGGAGGCTCTGAGGCTAGGGTTCAGCGCCAGCAATCAGAAGGTTGTTGGTTCAAATCCCATACACTCCAGAAGTGACTTTACTTCTGTTGGGCCCTTGAGCTTCGTCCTGGGTATAACGTTAATCTCCACCAACTTGCTGGGAAAAGTTGGGGGTTGGTGGTAATAACCTCACAGTGTTCCAGTGTGGTGTCCAGGTGTCACCCGCTGCACTTGGGTCCCAATCCAGGTGGTTTGTCGTGAGGTGGGTGTGGCAACGTGCTTCATGTCAACCATTTATCCATCTCCTAAAGGCTATTTCCAGTATGACAATGCACCATGTCTCAAAGCAGACTGGTTTCCTGAACATGACAATGTCTTCATTGTTCTTCAGTGGGTTTCCCAGTCACTGGATCTGAATTCAGTAGACCACCTTCAGGACATGAGAGTACAGCACATTCACAGCATGAAACTGGTTGATCCCTTCCTGTCAACATGGACCAGAATCTCAAAGGAATGTTTCCAACGTCTTGTGGAATCCATGCCATGAAGATCTGGGGATGTTTGGAGAGTGCAAGGTGACCTCAACCCAGTATTAGTTTGGTGGGCTTAAGAATTTGCTCCATGAGAGTATATGGAGCAGCAGCTCTTTCTATTTAAATTTAAATTGTTTTTTTTTTATTAATTTTATTACAATCCATACAAGCAATCAAGTTTTACAAAAAAGAATTAGTTAAGAACAGATCGATCCCCACCCTGAGAGAGAGAGCAAGCCAAAAGTGTAAAATTTAAGGCTTGTAAACATACTTAAATTAATAAATTCTCTGTGCTTTATAAACTTATTTTAAAATATTACTGATTAGATCCTGCCATGTTTTGAAAAAGTCTGTACAGATCCTCTAACTGAGTATTTGATTTTTCCAATTTCAAATAATATAACACATCAGTTTCCCACTGACTTAAAGAGGAGAGTTTGGGTTCTTCCAGTTTATCAGAATAAGTCTGCGTGCCAACAGTGTAGTGAATGCAATCACAATTTGTTTGTCTTTCTCCACTTTAAGCCCTCTGGAAGAACCCCAAACACAGCTGTTAATGGGTTAGGAGGGATTGTGAGTCCAAGACTGTCTGAGAGGTAATTAAAAATTTTGGTCCAGAATAATGTTAATTTGGTGCAGGCCCAGAACATGTGACCTAGTGAGGCTGGGACTTGGTTGCAACGTTCGCAGGTTGGATCATGCCCTGGAAACATTTTGAGAGTTTTAGTGAGACAGATGTGCTCGATATATAATTTTGAGTTGTATAATTGTATGCTTTGCATATGGAGCTGAGTGAATTCTCTGCATTGCTACTTTCCACTCCTTTTCTGATATATTAATTGAGAGATCTTTTCCCAGTGTCCTCTTGGATCTTTGAAAGGAAGGGATTGTAAAAGGATTTTATATATTGTAGAGATGGAGTCTAACTCCTTGAAATTGAGCAATATTTTTCCAGCGTGGATGAGGGTGCAAGATGAGGAAAATCTGGAAGGTTCTGTTTAACAAAGTTCCTGATTTGAAGATAGTGAAAGAAATTGTAGCTGGAATGTTAAATTTGGAATGTAATTGTTCATAGGATGCAAAGGCGTTGTCTATATAAAGATCTCTAAGCAAGTTAATTCCAAATTTTTCCAGATATTAAAAACTGCATATGTTTGTGAAGGTTGAAAGAGGTGGTTCTTTGCAGGGTGCCACAGAAAGAAGCTTCTCCGTCTTAAAATGCTTTCTACATTGGTTCCAGATTCTAAGTGAGTGGAGCACAATTGGGTTATTAGTGTATTGCCGATAGCGTGTGTTTATTGGAGCACAGAGCAAGGAATACAAAGAAGTACTGCAGGATTTTACTTCTATTGCGGTCCAAGCCCGAGTATGTTCTTCTATTTCTGTCCAGGTTCTTATCACTGTATATTTGCGCCCAGTAATAAAACTGGAAGTTAGGTAGAGCCATGCCGCCTTCTGCCTTTTGTCTTTGTAGGGTCGCTCTTTTGATGCGTGGATGTTTAGAATTCCAAATAAATGAGGTTATTGTTGAATCTAATTGCTTAAAGAATGATTTATTAATGTATATTGGTATGTTTTGAAATAAAAAGGAGCTTAGGAAGAATATTCATCTTAACAGTGTTAATTCTTCCAGCTAGTGTGAGATGAAGGGTTGACCATCTATGCAAGTCTTGTTTAATTTTTTCCATGCAGACACGAAATTTTGTTGATAAAGAGCTTTATGTTTACTTGTGATGTTTACCCGAGGTATTTAAACTGTTCTGCAATGATAAAAGGTAGGGTGTCTAATCTAATATTATATGCTTGAGAATTCACTGGAAAGAGTACACTTTTATTCAGATTAATTCTGAGACCAGAGATCTTTTGAAATTCTGTGAGTGCTGCTAAGACTGCAGGCACAGAATTTTCTGGGTCCGATATATACAGTACCATGTCATCTGCATATAATGAGATTTTCTGTTCCAGTCCTTCTCTGCTAATCCCCTTTATCTGATCAGTATTTCGACAATGTATTGCCAGTGGTTCAATGGCAATTGCAAACAGTGGTGACAAGGGCATCCTTGTCTTGTGCCACGTTCTAGTTTAAAGTAGTCTGAGCAAATGTTATTGATGCAAACTGAAGCTTCTGGGTTAGTATACAGTAATTTAATCCATGCACAAATGTTGGGCCAAACCCAAACTTCTCCAAAATAGTAAAAGGTATTTCCATTCAATCATGTCGAATGCTTTTCTGCATCCAATGATAATAATATTTCTGGGGTGTTTGATTTAGTTGGTGAGTATATTACATTAAACAGGCTCGAAGATTTGAAGATAAGTGTCGGCCCCTAATAAATCCAGTTTGGTCTTGTGATATTACTGAGGGAGCACTTTCTCCATCCTTCTAGCTATGATTTTAGAGAGTATTTTAACGTCGTTATTCAGAAGTGAAATTGGTCTGTATGATGCACATTGTAATAAGTCCTTATTTTGTTTTGGAAAGACAGTGATTAGTGCTTGGCGAAAGGTTTGTGGAAGAGATTGGTTATCTCTGGCTTCTGTAAATGTTGCTAATAGGAGGGAGCTAGCTGAGCGGAGAATTTCTTGTAAAACTCTGCAGGGTAGCCATCAGGGCCTGCTGCTTTTCCACCTTGGAGTGACTTTATAGCATCTAGTAATTCTGATAATGCAGAGGTTTATCAAGTTCCTCCACACTAAAAGCGTCAATTTGTGGTATCTGTAATGTATCCAGAAATGCATTAGATTGTATATTGTCTTCTTTAAACTCAGTAGTATATAGGGATTTATAGTAGTCTCTAAAAGTGTACATTATATTTTTGTGTTCGATGATTTTATCTCCGTTAGTGTTAGTGATTACGAGATTGCGTTGCGTACATCTTGCTTGTGAATTTGTTGAGCTAAAAGCTTATTAGCTTTCTCTCCATGTTCATAATAATGATGTCTGGATTTGTAAATTAGTTGTTCAGTTTCTTTAGTTGTCAAGAGGTTTAATTCTGAATGTAGAGCCTGCCTCCTCTATGTAGAGTCTCGCTTGGTAGTCTGGCATGTTCTTCATCTATTTTAGTAATTTCGCTTTTTATCTCTGCTACTTTCTTGCGGATTTATTTCTGTGGGAAAGATATGAGATAATCTGTCCTCTTAAGAAGGCCTTAAGAGTTTCCCAGAGTATTCCTGCAGAGATCTCAGGGGATGTATTTGTCTCTAGAAAGAATTTGATTTGTTTGGATATAAATTCAGTACAATTCTCGTCAGCTAATAGAAGCGGTTGAGGCCATCTGGGGTGAGTGTATGGGGCTTAGTAATTTCAGCTCCAAGATCATAGGTGCATGGTCCGAAATAACAATAGCATCGTATTTACAAGATTTAATCTTAGGCAAGAAGTTATTATCTATAAAGAAGTAATCAATCCTTGAGTAGCAATGATGTACTGGTGAGTAGAAAGAATATGTTCTTGAATTTGGGTTTAAAAACCTCCAGGGATCTGATAAGTTGTGATCAGTTATAAACTTTGTAATTATCTTTGCGGTGTTAGTTGCGTTCCCCTGTGGAGGAAGTCCTATCTAAAAGTGGATTTAAAACACAATTAAAGTCCCCAGCCATTATAACTTTATGAGTGTTCAGATTGGGAATGAATGCAAATAAATTTTGTATAAATTCCTTATCATCAACATTAGGTGCATAAACATTTATCAAAATCATTTTGCAGTTAGATAAATCTCCCATGACCATTACATATCTCCCCTTCAGGATCCAATACTACATTTGATGCTACAAATGGTACTGTTCTATGTATGAGAATTCCCACACCTCTAGTTTTCCTTGTAAAACTAGAATGGAACATTTGGCCAGTCCAGTCTTTTTGCAGCGGAACTGATCCTTGCTTAGTAAGTGGGTTTCCTGTAAAAATACTATTTTAGCATTTAGACCTGTTAGGTGTGAACGCTGGCCTGGACACAGGCAGACGGACAACATAGTTTCACCACACACCCTTTATTATATACAATATTTACAGTTTTCATGCACTACCAACCCCAGTGCCTCCTGCACCAATCCCCCAAAGTCCAGGCCTCACAGTCCTTTTGTCTTTCTCTCCTGGCCGCCTCCAGTCCTCACTCCAGCTCCGTCTTGCTTCCTCCCGACTCTTGCCACGACTGCTGGGAGGCGGCCCCTTTTATGGGAACCCGGATGGGCTCCAGCTGCTTCCTGGCACTCCTCCGCAGACACGCCCTTGTGTGGCGGAAGTGCCGGCTGCGCACCCTGAAGCTGCCCGGGTGTCCCTTGTCGTCTTCCCCCCAGCATTTCCTGGTGTGGCGGAAGTGCTGGGCTCCAGGGCTGTTCAGGCACCTGGGCGCCACCTGGTGGTGGCCACGGGCCCCTACAGGGTTGGGCTTCCAAGCCCTCTACCCGTGGCCCCCAACATAACCAGGGTGGACACCCCCTCGTGGTCGGGTGGAGGTACAGGCCCTCCTCCGGTCCTCCTGGGCGTCTCGGCCGGACTCCTGCCTCGGCTGGATGTGGCAGGTGATGGTCTGGAAGTGGGGCGCCGCCTGGTGGTGACCACGGGCCCCTACAGGGCTGGGCTTCCATGCCCTCTACCCGAGGCCACCAGCGTAACCAGGACGGACGCCCCCTCACGGTCTGGAGGAGGTACAAGCCCTCCTCTGGTCCTCCTGGGCATCCCGGCTGGGCTCCTGCCCCGGCCAGGTGCCACATAGGTGAGAAAGTAATTTCTTTCTCTTTAATTCGTGATTCAGGCCTTTAACATTCTAGCTTACGAAGTTAACTGTGCCATCATGGAGACACTGATTCTGAGTTTTTGATGTCATTTTATAGTCTTAACTGGAAGTGAGATAGTTTAGGTCTTAATTTCCTATTCCCCCAAGAGTTGTTGCCATGCAGCTTATTATTACGTTGATAGTTATAATTATAAAGATTGAGATGATAGATTAGGTATAGATCAAGCCTGCTCTCTTTCTCTTCCCCCCTTAACCCCCCACCCTCCCATTTTGCAACCCCAAGTGAGGCTAAATCCGACTTCACGCAGTCCCAGTCCTCTGACAAACCCAGAGACAGAGCACGTCCAAAGCACAACAAGCCCTAATGCAGCGGCGTTTTAGGGTTAAAAGATAGAGATATCTGTTACCAATATAGTCTTTAAAAGAGAAAAAAAAAAAGAAAAAAAAAGAAAAAAAAAAGAACTTTGCATTTAAAATATATATATAGTCTTCAGCAGTTTTTGTGCATTAAGATGATACACCCAGATAATAAACCCGGAAGATGGTGTTAAAGATGTGTCCAAAATAAGCATAAGCATAACAAGTCTTAATGCAGTAATAGCAATAACAGTAAACCAAGGGTATGATATCGAACAGTCTCGTTTAGGGTAGAGATGAGATAATTAGCAAAGAAAAAGAGAAAAAAAAAAAAAGGAGGAAAAGTAATTAAGCACAATAAAACAAACATATAGCGCCCTAGTAATACTAAGTAATAATAAGAATATATGAGAATATATGCTGATAATAAAACCCATATTTTAAAATGAATAGATCAGACAGTAGATTATTAATCCTAGCTTTATCATTGACCGCCATGACTCTCTATTATGTATCAGAATAGTCCCGGGATCAGCTTTCTTAATTCATTTTCTGCTTCCTCCTTGCTAGCGAAAACATAGAAATGAACTTGCCATTCCACTTTCAGTTTTGCCGGATACAGGAGGCTGTATTTGACACTGGCTTGCCGAAGCCGCTGTTTAATATTATAGAAGGCTGCGCGTTTAATAGCTGTTGCTGGAGAGAAGTCAGGGAAGATACGAATGTGGCTATTTTCATATATAATATCTTCCTTGTTTCTGAGGAGTGCCATCACCTTTAGCTTAAATGATAATCGTTCAAAACGAACTATAAAAGATCTTGGTCGGGGTCTGGTGTTTGATCCGCGTCAGCGGTAAGCCGCTGCTATCTCAGATTCTGCTTTAAAGTAAGCCCCGATTATTTTAGAAAAAAGTTCAGCTGCGAATTTCACAGGGTTTGAACTTTCTCGATTCTCCGGCAGACCTTCAATTCTGACATTATACCTTCTATTCCCATCTTCTAAAGCAGCCAGTCTGTCTCCAAGTTTTTCTCCGAGTTTTTTACATTCTGAACTGACATTTACTGCTCTTTCCTCGGCACTGGCAGCTAAATGTTCAGCCATTTCGATCTGATTTGTGAATGTCTCCATAAGATGCTCCAATTGATCAGCAAGCGTGCTCAGTTTAACCAAGTTTTTCTGAATGCGCTCTTTTACCCAGCACCTGTCGAAGCTCAAGTTGCACCTCTTGACGCAGCCTTTCATTTGCCTGTTGGAATTCCTGTCGCAGCCTTTCATTGGCCTGTTTCATCTCCTGTTTCAATTCCTGTTTCAGTCTCTCAAGTGCCTTTGCCATTGCTTTCTCATTAGCCTTCTCGCTTTTCTTTATATCTTGCGTGAGTTCAGCGAGCAACACTTTCAGTTCAGATAGTTCAAATGTGCCTTCTTGTACCGTAGATGAAGCAGCAGACTTTGCTGAAGCCGGTGTCCCCGCTGCTCCAGGCTCGCATAATTGCGTAACTGAAGCCGCGGACTTCCCGGCCCTTTCCAGTTTCAGGTAATCTTCTCCAATCGGCGAGCTATCCACATCTGTACTCACGATCGCACCTTCGCTCCCCTTTTCGCTCTCAGCCAGCGACGATGTAGCGGACCGTGGTCCCGAGGAGTCTGTGCTTTCGCCCATTTGATCCAGGTCTGTCTCTGATAGGCCGTATCTTGAACTGGGGCTTGCTGATCGCAGCTTGGATGTAGCTTTAGTTTTCGATTCTTTCGAACCCCCCTTCTTGCTGGCCATGTTTATATGTGTTTACATATACTGTAGCAGTCCCTCTCGGCTTGAATAAATACAGGATATCTCAGAATAATAAGCAAATAATATGAAAAATAGCACCACTGCTAGCGGAGCTCCACTTCAGACGTCCATCTCTCGCATCGGACGAGACCAAGTCAGCAGCTCTTTCTGATCAAGAACCATCACGGGACCTCTGATTTAGAAAGGTGATTAGTCTTTAAAGTTCTACTGAAATGGTGCCACCAATCTGCAACAAGGGTGAAAAAGATATGCGTAGTGTTTATAGTTCTGGGAAATGTACTTTAAATTATGAAAACATAACTGAAAGTTAAGGACATCTAACATGTGGTATCATTTTTAGAGTGAATGCAGATTAAAATAAAAAAAAAAAACTGTAAGAATGGGTCCTGACAAAGTAGCAGTACACCGTCTGGGCCTACTTTGGTTTTTGCAGTTCAGACAGGCAGGCAGTTTTACAATTAAAATCTGTTTATTTTGAGGGTGGACTAAGAAGAAGTGGGCCCATGGGCTTGAACCCCACCTAAGTGTTCCTGAGAAAACCACAGAAATCTAATATGTGATGTCAAAGCTTAGGAGTCACCTAAATACATAAATAGGGACTGTTGCAGTATCTCCCAAGGAAGACAGGAATAGTCCAATCAATCAGTCTTTATTCAGTCACAGATGAGTACAGTAATCCCTCCTCGATCGCGGGGGTTGCTTTCCAGACCCCCCTGCGAAAGGTGAAAATCCACGAAGTAGAAACCATATGTTTGTATGGTTATTTTTATATATTTTAAGCCCTTATAAACTCTCCCACACTGTTTATAAATATTCCCCGCAGAGTTATACAGCATAATCCCTTTGCATTCTCTTAGATATTAGGTAAGATTCATTGAAATTATGTATGTAGACACACTGTTTATATACAGTAAAATGTAAAATATTATTTTAAAGATATTGAGTGTCTCCTATATCACGTATGTTACAGCCATTACGATAGACAGGCCACCAGCAATAAATACGTACAACGCAAGAAAAATAGTATACAGTAAATGTGTGCACAGCGACACTAAATGTATGTACACGTACTAAGTACTGTAAGTAGAAAATTAATTATGGTTACTCACCAACAATGACATGATGACTTGTCCGATAACAATGAGTTTAATTGTCTCTTCAAGCGTGATGGCCTGCATCCGAACAGTTTTGGCGCCCGGGTCCTCTCCGAAAACATATCGAAGGTAATTCGTTTTTCTTGACTATCTATCTCTGCTCTTAACCCCTTCCGAAATAATACTGCTGTGCCAGGACATGATGAATGTTTAATAGAGTCTTCCGTTAAAGTGCACACCATTAATACTGTAATAAGCAATCTCAATGCACGTAGAAAACCTAGGAAATATGGCATAAACTCCAATAATCTAATTAAAATCACTATTTTAGAGGAACAATGTATTAAAACTATAAAAACAGATCACAGATTAAGCAAAAAATGCACACAGAGCGGCGCTAATAACAATAATTTAGTTCCTATTCCAAATATCAATAACGCACATAGTACTCATCTCTGCACCTCCGAAACATTAAATATGGCACTATTAAATGTTAGAGCTTTAACTAACAAAACGTTTTTTATCAATGATCTTATTAGTGAAAAAATAGATCTTATTGCACTAAATGAAACGTGGCTGAATTCAGATGCCGCGTCAGTTTTAATCGAATCTGCGCCTCCGGATTACAGTTTTACTCATGCAAACCGCCAGGGAAAAAGGGGGGGCGGATTGGCTAACATTTACTCGAGCCGATTAAAATGTAAAGATGTCAGTTTTGGTAAGTTCAAGTCCTTTGAGTATCTCGCCGTTGTTATTCATGGAGATTCTCAAGTTCTAGTACTATCCGTGTATAGACCTCCTAAATATAACGCGTCGTTTTTTGAGGAATTCTCTGACTTAATGTCAATTTTAATTACTAACTATGACACACTCCTAATAGTTGGCGACTTTAATTTTCATATAGATAATCAGTGTGATCTAAAAGTAAAAGAATTTATGAACCTCCTGGATTCTTTTGATTTGAGACAACTCATAAATCAGCCTACACATAAAGCAGGTCATACATTAGACTTAGTGATTACTAAAGGACTGAAAGTTGATATAAAACAGATCATTGATATTGGTCTATCAGACCATTTTCTTCTACTTTTAATATAGAAATAATGATAAAAAACACTCATGAGAAGCATATTGTTAAAAAACGCTTCTTTGATTCGGCAGCAGCTTTAAAACTTACAAACATTTTAAGCAATCAGTCCGTTTATAGTGCCAGCTATAATAGCGAGGACAATGTAAATAGTAAGGTGGAAAGATTTAATTCTAAAGTGAGAGCTGCTGTTGACATAGTTGCACCTGAAAAGACAGTGAAAAAATCTTCTAGCATTGTTATACCATGGAAGACCCAAAGAGTGTCTGATTTAAAGAGAACATGCCGTAGAGCTGAGCGTCAATGGAGGAAGACTAAACTTACTATCCACCACGAAATATTAAAAGTCAAAATAACAGAATACAATAACACTGTCCGTCTTGAGAGACGCTGCTATTTCTCAAGATTATAAATAACAATGCTAGTAATCCCAGAGTCATATTTTCAACAATTGATCGCCTACTAAACCCAGGTAGCTCAAAGGAATGCCTCCTAAGTGCTTCCAGTGAAACCTGTGAGGCTGTCGCTGTATTTTCAATCAAAAATTAATGATATTAGAAATAACATAGTATATCTCCCCAACACTAAGGATCCCCTAAACCCCAACATCCTGTTATAAACAAATTAAACTCTTTCACTAGGATAGATTTACCTGATTTAAAAAAATAATATCTCAATTAAAACCCTCCACCTCGTCCTTGACCCGATACCAACAAGGTTTTTCAAAGAAGTATCAGGCGTGCTAATTGATAATGTTCTGACATAGTAAATTCGTCACTAGATACTGGGGTCTTCCCAGACTGTCTTAAGACTGCTGTAGTTAAACCCCTACTTAAGAAACATAATCTTGACCCTCAGCTCTTGAAAATTTTAGACCCATCTCTAACCTGCCTTCTTAAGTAAAGTTCTGGAGAAGGCAGTCATTATGCAGTTAAATGACCACCTAAATAAACATGCTATTCTTGATAAATTTCAGTCAGGTTTTAGAACAAATCACAGCACAGAAACTGCACTCGTTAAAGTAGTAAATGACTTGCGGGTAAATGCAGACAGAGGCCATTTATCTGTTCTCATCCTCTTAGATCTGAGTGCTGCATTTGACACCATTGATCACAACATTCTTAGAAATCGCCTTAGTCAATGGGTGGGCCTCTCTGGCAGTGTCTTAAATTGGTTTGAATCCTACCTGACAGGGAGAAAATATTTTGTTAGTTGTGGGAATTACAACTCGAAGACACATGATATCCAATATGGTGTTCCACAAGGCTCTATCCTGGGTCCGCTGTTATTCTCAATCTACATGCTTCCGTTAGGTCAGATTATCTCAGGGCACAACGTGAGCTACCACAGCTATGCTGATGACACACAGCTGTACTTATCAATAGCACCTGATGACCCGATTCTATTGATTCACTAACACAATGTCTGACTAGTATCTCAGAATGGATGAATAGTAATTTTCTCAAGTTAAATAAAGAGAAAACTGAAATTTTAGTGATCAGCAATAATGGATACAATGAGGCTATTAGAAATAAACTGGATACATTAGGATTAAAAGTCAAGACGGAGGTAAAAAGCTTAGGGGTGATTGTTGACTGTAATCTGAATTTTAAATCACATATTAATCAGATCATTAGGACAGCATTTTTCACTTAAGAAACATAAGTAAAGTTAGACCTCTTATATCACTGAAAGATGCTGAGAAATTAGTTCACGCGTTTGTTTTCAGTCGACTAGATTACTGTAATGCACTCCTCTCAGGACTACCCAAAAAGATATAAATCGTTTGCAACTAGTGCAGAATGCAGCTGCTAGAATCCTAACTAGGAAAAGAAAATCAGAACACATCACACCAGTTTATGTCACTACACTGGTTACCTGTGTCATTCAGGATTGACTTTAAAATTCTGCTTATGGTTTATAAAGCCTTAAATAATCTCGCCCATCTTATATATCGGAATGTCTGACACCTTATATTCCAAATCGTAACCTCAGATCCTCAAATGAGTGTCTCCTTAGAATTCCAAGAACAAAACTTAAAAGAAGTGGTGAGGCGGCCTTCTGCTGTTATGCACCTAAAATCTGGAATAGCCTGCCAATAGGAATTCACCAGGCTGATACAGTAGAGCACTTTAAAACACTGCTGAAAACACATTACTGTAACATGGCCTTTTATAACTTCATTTTAATCGTAATTTAACTTAATCCTGATACTCTATGTTCAATTCATCATAACAACTATTCATGGTGGCTCTAAAATCGGTACTGACCCCTACTCTCTTTTCTGTTTCTTTTTCCGGTTTCTTTGTGGTGGTGGCCTGCGCCACCTCCACCTACTCAAAGCTTCATGATGCTCCAACAATGATGGACGGATTAAAAGGAAGAAGTCTACGTGACCATCATCATCATCAAGCCCTTCCGTGAGAACCCTAAATCCAAAGAGGACTGTTTCATTTATGTTAGGTAGAATGCCCAGAGGGACTGGGGGGTCTCATGGTCTGGAATCCCTACAGATTTTATTTTTCTCCAGCCGTCTGGAGTTTTTTTTTTTTCTGTCCCCTGGCCATTGAACCTTACTCTTATTCGATGTTAATGTTGATTTATTTTGTTTTATAATTATGTCTTTCATTTTTCTATTCTTTAATATGTAAAGCACTTTGAGCTACTGTTTGTATGAAAATGTGCTATAGAAATAAATGTTGTTGTTGTTGTTGTTGTACTGCACAACAAAGGAGAGCGTTACAGTTCTTCCAAAGGAGCCACTTCAGGTGATTGTGAAGCACCGCCGTTGTTCTTCTTCAATCCAAATCCCTAAAGCAGATTCCATCCAGACTACTGCCTTATTACATCCACTTACAACTCGTTTTGCACCCTGGTTAAAAGGACACTGCAGCCGTAGATCTTATATTCCTTTCCTACTTTTTAGATAAAAAGAATCGTAGCCTTCAACAAATCCAAAACGTTTACCTTTTCAGCAATCGTTAACATCTTCCGTTTGCGCTTGGGCACGGCCCCTGAAGCAGTAGCTGATCGTTTTGGAGCCATAATGAAGGGCTTGACTACGCACAGAGATAAACACAAAAGAGCACAACTCTTTACACAGCGAAACACGTTGATGCTGAGTGAGTGAGACGAGACTTCCTGGTTAACACTGCATTCAGCAGGCAGGAATTTAACTGCGTGCTCTGATTGGTTAGCTTCTCAGTCATCCGCCAATAACGTCCCTTGTATGAAATCAACTGGGCAAACCAACTGACAAAGCATGTACAGGAAGTAAAAAAAGACACATTGTCCGCAGAACCCGCGAAGCAGCAAAAAATCCGCGTTATATATTTAGTTATGGTTTCATATAAAATCCGTGATAGAGTGAAGCCGCGAAAGTCGAAGCGCGATATAGCGAGGGATTACTGTACATGGATTCATGCTTTGAAAAGCAGAAGAGCAAAGTTTCCCAGTTTCAATCGGCTTTTAATATTAATTTTCCTCCGTCCCCCTTACTTATGAAACAACATCTAAGCATTTCATCAAATCAGCCAACCTTTTCTTTTTTGTGTCAAAAGGGGCCCCAAAGAAGGAATCTTTCCTGTGTTTTCAAGCTCGCTCCTAAAGAAGGAAGTTACCCAAGTTCAGCTTCCTTCACCTTGTGTTACGACAGGCACCTGTGTTAATAACCTGCCGTTATAATAAAACAGCTTTTAACCCTTAGTAGCTTGCAAGCAGTTAAATTTTCTTTCACAGGACTAACAAAAGCAGTGGGCCTGTGCGACAGGACTGTGGGTAGCAGGAAAAACCACAGAAAACAGCAGGGTGTGAGTGGGCAGAGCCAACTTCAGACTTTACTGATGTTACAGCAGAGAGCTCAACAGATCACCTGACACTGAACATCATGAAAACAGGAAACACAGTTCAGAAACCCCTCTACCTCTACGGTGATTGTGTGTAGAGGGTCCCTGCTTTCAAATTCTTGGGTACCTTCATCTCTGCTGACCTGTCTTGGTCTGCAAATACCAACGCAGTCATTAAAAAGGCACAGCAGCAACTTCACTTCCTGAGACCACCTAGGAAGAATAATCTGGAGCAAAAGCTGCTAGTGAACTTTTACTGCTCCTCCATAGAGAGTGTGCTGACATACTGCATCACAGTGTGGTCCAGAATCTGCACTGCAGCAAACATGAGGGGCTTCAGCATGTCATCAATACAGCTCAGAAGATTGTTGGCTGCTCTCTGCCCTCCCTATATGACTTGTATACTTCCCACTGCCCTGGCAGGGCAAAAAACATCCTGGTTTTCACCTACTTGACCTGTTGCCCTCTAGTAGACAATACAGGACAGTCAAATCAAGGCCGAGCAGACTCAAGGACAGTTTCTTTCTGGGGCCATAACTACATAAGTCTCAGTATGCACTGACCGTCACTCTTTGAGTCTCCGTCCTTCTCTCTCTCCCCTCCCCTTCCCTGCTCACCTTTTGTTGGATGTGCAATAATCCTCTATGAAATAATCACAGTCTAGTGCAATATGTATATATGTATCTGTCTTATGTGCAATATCTACATTAATACTATTCTGTGTGTAATATTCATATCATTGGTAATTTGTGTGCTTTAATCACAGCCTAGTGCACTATTGTTCTGTTTGTCCTGTTTGTGCAATATCTGACGTTATCAACGCTCTTTGTGTAATATTCATATCATTGGTAATTCAATTGCAATTTGCAATACCATATTTGTTGCTGGCGGCACGGTGGTGCAGTGGTAATGCTTCTGGGTTTGCTTCCCGGGTCCTTACTGCGTGAAGTTTACATGTTCTCCCCGTGTCTGCATGGGTTTCCTCCGGGTGCTCTGGTTTCCTCCCACAGTCCAAAGTCATGCAGGTTAGGTGCATTGGCGATCCTAAATTGTCCCTAGTGTGTGTGTGTGTGTTTGTGTGTGTATGCCCTGCGGTGGGCTGGTGCCCTGCCCGGGGTTTGTTTTCTGCCTTGAACCCTGTGTTGGCTGGGATTGGCTCCAGCAGACCCCCTGTGACCCTGTAGTTAGGATATAGCGGGTTGGATAATGGAAGGATGGATGGATATTTGTTGCCAAGCAATTAGCACCTATTTAGAGAAGCCAGGAGAGGATGTGCAATATCATTATTTTTTTAAATTGTCTCCTCCAGATAACAGAGTAATTTTATCGAGATCTTGAGAAAATGAACTTTGTTGTTTTGAGATAACAGAATAATTTTATCACAATCTCGAGAAAACGAAACTTAACCTTTGCTCCTGGCATCAGGCTTGCTTAGATTGTGATGCCTGTACAGCTGAAGCCTTGTTAACTGTCTTCTCAAATGATGGACACTAACGTTATTATTTTCTAAACTAAGGCATAAACATATTTCAGCCTGCGTCAGCACTTGATTGAACAAAAATGTGACGTGCTGAACAATACCGTTCTGCTCTTCTGCCATTTCAAACAGGACATGGCTTCAATAAGCTAATCATTATTTCACCTGGGTTGCATCAGGGCCACAATCGTGGAACACTGGAGCTCAGCCCTGTTGGGCTACGTGGCCACCAGCAGGGGGAGCAGCCCAGCTTCTTGAGCCCATGTGGGTTGTGATGCAGCCACACCCGGAAGTGAAATATGTTTATGCCTTAGTTTAGAAAATAATAACGTTAGTGTTCGTCATTTAAGAAGACAGTTAGCAAGGCTTCAGCTGTATAGGCGTCGCAATCAAAACAAAGTTCATTTTCTCGAGATCTCAATAAAATTAGTCTATTATCTCGAGGAGACAATTAAAAAAAATGACAATATTGCACGTCCTCTCTTGGCTTCCGTAAATAGGTGCTGATAGCTAGGCAACAAATATGGTATTGCAAAACAAGAATATTATTGATCACGCTGGCACCACAATTGAATTACCAATGATATGAATATTACACACAGAATAGTATTAATGTAGATATTGCACATAAGACAGATACATATATAAATATTGCACTAGACTGTGATTATTTCATAGAGGATTATTGCACATCCAAGAAAAGGTGAGCAGGGAAGGGGAGGGGAGAGAGAGAAGGACGGAGACTCAGAGAGTGACGGTCAGTGCATACTGAGACTTAATGTAGTTATGGCCCCAGGAAGAAACTGTCCTTGAGTCTGTTCGGCCTTGATTTGATTGTCCTGTATTGTCTACTAGAGGGCAACAGGTCAAGTAGGTGAAAACCAGGATGTTTTTTGCCCTGCCAGGGTGGTGGGAAGTATACAAGTCATATAGGGAGGGCAGAGAGCAGCCAACAATCTTCTGAGCTGCATTGATGACATGCTGAAGCCCCTCGTGTTTGCTGCAGTGCAGATTCTGGACCACACTGTGATGCAGTATGTCAGCACACTCTCTATGGAGGAGCAGTAAAAGTTCACTAGCAGCTTTTGATCCAGATTATTCTTCCTGGGTGGTCTCAGGAAGTGAAGTCACTGCCATTGGCTTAACTTTCTATTCTCGCTCGGCGCCAGTATAGAACGTGTAGGTCAGATATTTGGTTTCATAGGGTCGACACACATTGTACTCTTTCATCGCTGCAAATCAAATAGACACACTCCCACCTTGTCTGAAATTTTCTGCACTCACTTTTGAAACAGAGCAGAAGGTGTTTCTAAATATTGGAGAGTCATACTGACAGAGTATTGTCACTCAAAAATATGGTGCATGAATGTTAGACAAATGTGTCTCAGATCTGCAGAATAGGATGTGCTTGTCTTTTGATTTTAGATTAACTTTGCTATAGCTACTTTTCTTTGTGTGAAATTCTTTCTCAGTTGCACATTAGTGTTAATGTTATAACACAATCCCTTTAGCCTGTGCAGGTTCTTTTTAAAAAGACATTTTGGAATTATTGATGTAACACTTTTCAATTTAAGATTCCACAACATCAGAGATGGCATGGCTTGTGGTTATTAGTAATGATAACAATGTTATTAAGACAAAATTTGAACGTACTGAATATAAATACATTTAAAAAAGGGATTTTCATATTTCACATTGTAATAATGATGTCGATCTCATGAGATCGACAGGCGGATCGGTGCGGCGTCCACAGTGATGCGGGCTCTGCATCGGTCTGTCGTGGTGAAAAAGGAGCTGAGCCGTAAGACAAAGCTCTCAATTTACCAGTCGATCTACGCTCCTACCCTCACCTATGGTCATGAGCTATGGGTAGTGACCGAAAGAATGAGATCGCGAATACAAGCGGCTGAAATGAGTTTCCTCCGCAGGGTGTCTGGGCTTTCCCTTAAAGATAAGGTGAGAAGCTCAGAGTAGAGCCGCTGCTCCTCCGCATCGAGAGGAGTCAGATGAGGTGGCTCGGGCATCTGATCAGGATGCCTCCTGGACGCCTCCCTGGTGAGATGTTCCGGACACGTCCAAGTGGGAGGAGGCCCCAGGGAAGACCCAGGACACGCTGGAGGGACTATGTCTCCTGGTTGGCCTGGGAACGCCTTGGGATTCTACCGGAAGAGCTGGAAGAAGTGGCCGGGGAGAGGAAGTCTGGGCCTCTCTGCTTAAGCTGCTGCCCCCGCGACCCGACCTCGGATAAGCGGAAGAGGATGGATGGATGGATGGATACTAATGTAATACCATGTCTAATAAAGCTGCATTATTTTCAAGAAAGCTGTTTTTTCTTTTGTATTAAAATAGAATATGTTGCTCAATAAAATCAGACTTCTTAAGTAACTGATTACAATGTGCTTTTTGAGTTTGCAAAAAATAAATATATTAATTATTATTATTATGTTATTGAATTACTACCTTGAAGTTTGCTTAAATTTACTTATGTTTATTCGGCATAGGTTTTTTAATTACGCCAATGCGAGATGACATTGACACAGCTCTAAAATTTATGTTAGATATTGTCACAACCGGATGGAGGTGGTACCCAGCCAGGACACCTGAGAAGACAGGAGGAGGGCTGGTGCCTCCTCCAGACCTCGAGGGGGCAACCGCCCCGGAGGCCTCGGGTAAAGAGCTGGGAAGCTCGACCCCGTAGGGACCCGGAGTTACCGCCAGGGGGACCCCAATACCAGGAAGACCCTAGACCTCAGCACTTCCGCCACACCCGGAAGTGGTGGTGGGAAGAGAAAACGGGGACACCCGGAGTGCTTTCAAGGAGACAGCCGGCACTTCCGCCACACTGGGGCGTGTCGGTGGGAGATTGCCGGGAACACACCTGGAGCACATCCGGGTGCTTATTTAAAGGGTCCGCCTCCCTGCAGAAGGGACAAGCGTCAGGTGAAAGTTTGGACAAGGTCTCTGGAGAAGGCCGGAGGCAGCCTGAAGAAAAGAAAGAGAGAGAGAGAGAGAGAGAACAGGCATTGGATTGGCCTGGACTGAGAGGTATTGGGGGGCTTGTGAGTACTGAACTGGATCAAAATGAAAAAAAATAAACGTGTGCTGGGTGACATGAGTGTGTCTGCCTGTCTGTGTCCGGGGTAATGTTCACAATGGTCTTACATATTTTTTTTGTTTTACATATTAGTTATTTCTACTTGAGCTAATTTATTTTTTTTAGTTTGGCATAGTGTAGCTTGTATCCAATGAATTCAAATTTTGCAATTGGCAGGATTTGTCAATGTAATGTTGAACAAACTCAAAAATGCTATTGTAATCAGTTACTTAATATTTTTTAATTGGGAGTATTTATTTTTTACAGTCAGATAAAGAGCATACTGAGAGAGGATAAGAGACAAAGTACTGAAATGCTACACAATCTAAACACAAATGTAAAGTTATATAAAGCCTATAAATTAATAGACAAACACCATCAACGTGTCTATTCCACAGTCTACTGAAAGAAGGAAAAAATAAAAAGACACGTGAAAGTCAAACACGACAAGTGAATCACAAGTTTAACAAATGGGTGTTTCTCATTTTTCATTAACATCCAATTTCCAGAAGATATTCTTGTAGCAAGCTGGCTGAAAGGAAAACAATATAAATGTCACTTGTAATTAAATTGAAAGGCTCTGTGAACATCGCAACTGTCAGTCTGACTCACGTATTATTTAGTGGCGCACTGCCCATTGCAGGAAAGTCTTGAACAATTTAGAAATAACAAGCATCATCTGCACAAAAATACCATCAAATTCAATTAAAATTGACGGTACAAAAACATTGCAGATTATTTGGTATTACAATTTAGACACAATACTCCAACATAAGGAACTAAACTGAAAAGAAAATAAGGTGATATCGTGCACCACTGTAGTTAATGTGAACTTTATGAAAAGCCTACTTCACGACAGAATAACTGATCAGCGTTTCCTAGATGCTTGTAAAAGTTTTTTTTTTTTTAAATTTTCCATGCACAGTCGAGGAGTTCTCGTGAAACTCGCCTTGTGTTATTGAAGAGTTGCCGGTGCTGCTGAGTGCTGATCCACTTCAAGCACTGAATTTAAATCAATTACTTGCAGCAAAAATGATTATTAATACAAACGTATGGTTCACAGTACAAACATAACCATGCAAAACAAAGTTATTAAGAATACGAATAAAAACTGCAACTTTCAAACGCTTTCACTTCGAAGCACACTTACTTCCATTGTCAAAAATACGAGCAATTAGTTTTGTCGCTTCTTCTTCTTTTGTCTAATGGAGTTTCATCGCCGCGGCTTCTTTTTTTGTCACCTTTCGTTTAATTGAGTTTCATCACTTGGTACAACGGCAGGTTATTTAAGAGGAAACTCTATAAGGCATAACCTCAAAGAGGTGGGGATCACGAACTGTGAAACGTTTGGTTAAAGTTACACTTGATAGACAACTTCAAACGTTAATAATTGGACAGGTGAGTTTTGGATTGTCATAGAGCAACAATAATCTCATTCGTCGAAGTTCTAAATTAGCACAATATGATTTGCTGAAGTCGAATTTGATTCACAGTGATCCCGCCTTCAGATCCGCCCACCACTCACTCGACCACCAAAGTGGTGGTGCAGTTTTGGAGAGATGCGGGTAGGCAACTACCGAGCTGATGGCGGTACCGCAGCGCAGCACGTGGAGGAACACCTGAACAGACCTGCCCGTCACAACTCTGCCCCGACCCCTGCTGTTCAGTTCCTGGTATCGCTGAGATGTGACGCCACTGGAGGATTCCAGCTGACTGTGGGAGATGAACGAGGGTGCAGGGGGCAAAGCAACATACAAGGTACTCGGGCCCCTTCTTCGCCAAGGAAACAGCTACATAGTATTTCAATCCACCAACTAACAACCAAATGCCACATCTTAGGCAACAGGATGCCCACCGGGCTGTTGTAAAAACGAGGCAGGGTGTCATCCTTGGCATTAATATTTTGTGTGGTTCATCGTTGATTTCATAAGAGTTAAACATATTATTATTCATATTGTTCATGTGGAAATGAATGTACTGATGGAGTGGGTATTTTATTATTATTATTATTATTATTAAATGATGCATTTCCATGTACATTAAAAATAAAAGTCAAATTGAAAGACAACATTTGATCCGTATGTTGTCAAGGATTATCTCCCTCTGAGTGTGTGTGGCTATTTATGGGTAAAGAGATGGCAATAATGAATAGTGACACGGAGTCACACTTAGTGGAATACAGCAAAGGTGGCTACTTAGGTGCTCATATGTAGGGTTTGGTCTAACGGGTACTTTAAAGTAAACGGTGTTTTCAATTCTCCTTTCTTTTAGCACCGTTCTTTCATCACATTATAGGACTAACAACGGCACTTTGCATTGAAAATGTACCCAATCGATTATTTTGAAACGACTTGTATGGCCTGTTTCGGAGCGGAGTTTCCAACGTTGTAGATTATTTTCGTTTATAGGATTCCCGTCTTTAGAAGGATGATGAAGGTAAATGACGAAAAAGTTGTCATCTTTGAGTCGTTCGTTACTCGCTAAGTATGAACGTTTTCGGGAAACTCGCCCCTGTTGTATCCTGCTAGCCCACTCTTAAAAATCAAGGTGCCAGAGGGGTCTTCAGGGCAATGCCATAGGCGAACCATTTTTGGTTACCAAAAGACCCATTCACGTGAAGATTCCACAAAGATCCTTTATGTATTTATATCCGTAACAGGCTCCATACAGTAAATAACTGGAATAGACAGTAACACATTTGTGAAACACCAATGATTTTATGAGGACTTTTACAACGCAGGCCTTACTTAAGTCCGCCTAGGCTGCCTTCCAGATTTCTTTCTTTTTTTTTTTCTACATATTAAAAACGTTTTTGGAAGCGCAAGGAACCAACTTCATATAAAGAGAAATCTTCCCAAGATGAAATGTTGTTTGGTCAAGAAATGGAACGACGAGGAACCTGCACATAACCCGGTAAAGAACCATAAAGTGCTATTAAAGAAAGAGGATTTTTAAGAATGTACGTTAAACATTTCTTATTTTTGTACAAGTTAGGAATCTTTACAAATCCCAAAGAACTAACTTCATATGCAAAGAACCCCTAATAGAATGAAAGGTGCTTTATCAAGCAGTGAATCAATGGAGAACCACCCAGCCTTCGGTAAAGTACTGTTACTTAGTAAGACTGCACATTTTGTAAATTAAATGTAAAAATTACATTTAAAACAAGTGTAATTTATATATTTTTTCATATTTAAATTATTAATTTAAAACCATAAATTAAAACTTTTTTTTTTTTTTACATTTTAAACCTTCACCTATCTTACCTCGTCTGCTAAACGCACGTAAAAGCTGTATGTTCTGGATGCGGTGCTGTATGTGAGAGTGAATGGAGTCCGCTTTTTTTAACCTTAAAAAATAAATAAATAAATAAATAATAATAATAATAATAATAATAATAATAATAATAACTCGTCACGTTTATATAGCGCCTTCCTCATCACTCAAAGCGCACTCTACGCAGGGAGGTCCCGGGACGTGTGCCTATGATCCCCTTACCGCGAGGCAGCAGCGCTACCACAGTCCGGCGCCCGAACTTCCTGACTCCTGAGCGACCTCGATAGAACAACAAAGGAGTCCTCGATATGCAGAAAAGCACACAGAGATTGTCACCCCCACTTTATGGACTGTTTTCCAATTCCTTTAATGACACAATGCTAATAACAGAACATATACCAACCATTTCACTTTTACATTTCCTTTCACTATTTGCTCCGCCTTCCTTTTTAAAAAAGAATCCAATAAACTTTATGAACACTTTCCTTAACTAGAACTACTGGTTACAGTCACAAAAATCAGGTCCAGCCCACCCGCCGTAGCTCGTGACACCGCGCTTGACTCACTCACCAGGGCAGAGGGAGAAAACGGACCAAATCTGAACGTAATGAAGAGAAGCGGGGTGAAATGTGGCAATCCGGTGCCGGTTACAAAGAAACGTAAGTTTATCTTTCATTTTATTTTTGTCGGATAAAATTGATTGTGTTGACTGCAAAGATTTGAACTTTTATTTTGTGATGTTGCCCGATGCCTCTGGGTTGGGGTGGGGTGGAGCAAAAAGCGGGGCGTCGCGCACCTTTCAATTGAACGCTCCTGCCCCTTCAGTTGTGTACTTCACTGCACGGTGCATTGGCGCGTTGTGCGAGAAGTGTCCAGCTGCAGACAGGACAGTTTTAGGCCTCGGACAGATCCGAGCACTTCAGACACTATGGGGTCCATAAATTGACGCCCCCTTCTGGAGCCATTCTCCTGTTTCGTTGGTGAACTGACGCCTTTTATTACACACCCTTCACGACGATTTCAATTCCCTTTCATATCCTGCACTCAAATGTGTATTCAGCATTTATGAAACTTCTAAACTATCGAGGTCTCTCAGTTCTGCATCCGAATAAGCTGTTTTGGTGTCATATATTAGAAATAAACTGAACAAAAAAATCAACATTTTATATTTTAGTAGGCTGACCCGCCTTTTAAGGCGACAGACTTTTAAGTTGACCACTTCTTAAGGCAATTCAATATGCAGATCAATTTGATATTTTATACAAATTCATTAATTTGGTTATATTGCATTTGAGAGGTAGCCTATTACTTTAATACTAGTAGCTTCTGTTATTTTTGTGATGAAATTTAAACCTTTTTTTCTATATTGAGGTCGCCCTTTTGAACCCCCCTGATATTTACTACGTGGTGAGGCATTTGTACTCCATCAACATGAATTATTTCCAGAGACATAATTTTGTCTACTTTTCCAGCGCATCGCGCACAAAAGCAAGGGAACGATGGGAGCACCAGAACTCACATCATGTCGCTTCGTACCACAAGCTGCAAGTAGTAAGTCTGTGATAAGTGGAATACCGCTACGCTTTCCACTCACGGGACGGAAGGACAATCCCGACCGCTTTTATATAGTAAGAAAGAAGAAGAAGATATCGCACAGTCTGGATTAGATAATCATCTTTTACCTGGAAAAACTGAACTACAAATCCCATCGTGCATTGCAAAATGGACGGGGCGTGTGTGAAACTCCGCGCCTGCGGAGCACTCAAGGGACGGAAGGACACCCGACCGCTTTTATATAGAAGGATAGTATACGCCCTGTGGTCGATTGGCGCCCTGCCCGGGGTTTGTCTCCTGCCTTGCGCCCTGTGTTGGCTGGAATTGGCTCCAGCAGACCCCTGTGACCCTGTAGTTAGGATATAGCTGGTTGAATAATGGATGGATAGTATATGTTTTATATCTGCGTTTGCCATTTGTCATTCATGAGACTGTACTCTTTAATAAGTTAATTAATTAATTGTGGCGGAGTTTATGCTCCAGAGGAATGACGCATTCACCCTCAGAAGAAGGTATAAAGTAGTCGTTTGAATCGCCCAGTTCAGACCTTCTCTGTTAGCCGAGCGGCTTTTGGCGATGATGGCTCGCGACTTCGCAGCAAGTAATAAGAGACGTTTTTCACATTCGGATATAGTGGGTTGGATGATGGTTAGATGAATGGATTTACTACATATACAGTATATACGCATACACACTCCATTTTGTTTCTGTCATGTGTAATGTTGAGGGATTTGTGCACACGTATGTTTTTGCATTTACGTCTGTTTTATTAAGTTCATAATAAGCCATTCATTTTGTTTTTTCTATTTTTCGCTACCTTTAAAGCTTCTGCTTCTTCGCCCTCTCTGTTGTTTGAATGAACGCTTTTTGAAATTTCTTTTAACACTTTTTTCCCAACATACTGAATCTTTTAAATGTGGTCCATGAGACGTGTTTAATGACTTTGTACCAGAATTCAGGATTGGTTTCTCTGTTTGGAATTTCAGCACAGACAAACCGAGCGACGTCATCAGCAGTTAATAATTTATTTTGCTAAGTAACCAATAAATGCATATGAGGTAAACCCCGTTTTTGAAATTCGATCGTGTAAAGGTATGCTCTGATTTGACCGGACATCCATTTCGATTTTATGTTGCATCACTTCTCCGTTATTACAAACATACACCTGACCGAATTGTGGTTTCTTTGAAATTAAACTTGTTGTAGCTTTAACTGTTGTGGGACCACAGATTCTCAATGCGTATTGTCCATTTTTGTGTAAAGCTACGTTTTGAGCATTGAATGATGAGAATGTGAACAGATTATTGTAGACTCGGATATTTTGCCTGCAGTGTTTGTGGATTTCACTTTCACCAAACAACAAATCTTTTAATTCTCGTGGATACGCCTCTTCATTGGGAAGAAACACTACTTTTCCCTGATGGTGACACGAATTAGACGATCTACACGTCTCCAACTTAAACTTTAAAGCCTTACAATATCACATACTTCTGTCATATCACCTCTGTTCATATATTCGATCTCTTTTTATTGTTCCGTCATTTCACCGTGTAATAATTTCTGTTTGTTTGTGCTACTGTGATCTTTATTATCTTTTTTTTTTTATACTTTTGAGTTTTCCTATATTCTTTAACTTGCTCTACGCGTGTATCGCGTCAACGTTTTTGAATGTCTTTATGAAGTCTTTTAGTTCTGACCCGGATTAGATTTACGAGCTTCTCAATTCTACTTGGTCCGGGCTGATTATTACTTTCCTTATTTTCTGAATTTGCACATCGATTATTATTGTTCTCTTGAGCATCCTTTTTTGCCTTCTTTTCTCTCTAACGCTTTCGTGTCTCTTTCTTCTTTGCTTAGTCATTCACGTGTCATCTAGAACGTATACCATTTTTAAGAGCTGGGAGCAGGCCCGAGGAGAGGGGGGAGCAGCTGGTACATCACTCCGGGGCCTATGAAGCTCAAGGGGACCCATGAGACCCAGCGCGTCCCATAATTTTTATTATAATTTGAATGTTTATTTATTTCCATCCATCCATTATCCAACCCGCTATATCCTAACTACAGCGTCATGTGGGGTCTGCTGGAGCCAATCCCAGCCAACACAGGGTGCAAGGCAGGAAACAAACCCCAGGCAGGGCGCCAGCCCACCGCAGGGCACACACACACTCACACACCAAGCACACACTCGGGACAATTTAGAATCGCCAATGCACCTAACCTGCATGTCGTTGGACTGTGGGAGGAAACCCAGGCACACACGGGGAGAACATGCAAACTCCACACAGGGAGGACCCGTGAAGAGAACCCAGGTCTCCTAACTGTGAGGCAGCAGCACTACCACTGCGCCACCCAGAAGGAATAATGAAGATAATAAAATTAAATTCCAGAAGTGTAGTGTTTTTCCTCTAAATCATGTAACCATTTTGGTTAAAAACACGCAATCATCTGCTAGAGGTAATTAGCAAATTATCAAGTGATGTAGATATATTAGAATTTCTGTGTATGTTTTAACCTGCCTTATCTCTATTTATTTCTTTTATTTCTGTCAATTATTGGATTCAACTGAGAAAGTGTAAATTTGACTAAATAGCATTGGAACTGAAGCAGATCATAACCACAACAGCACACTCCATCTTTGTGTATCATGACACATTCACACAGTTTACTCGCCATTTGGACAAAGAGATTAGATGACCTGGGCACACTGGGCCTCACATGCCAGAGATTCCCAGTTGGCATGTCCATCCAGTTGGTTAGATATGTTATACCAGAAGTGACATCTCTTCCTCTTATTAAATATCACAACTCTGGCGTTGTGGCCATTCTTGACAAACCAGTGATGAAGAAATGGAGGACTGTGAGGGCCTTCCATTTTGTTTACTGTTTTTGCCTTCATGTTCAGAGTGAATCTAAATGTGTCACTGACCTGTGACTTGGTTTTAGTCCTCAGAATTGCCCTTCAGTATCCATAGTGGTGTTCAAACAAGTTAAGTCCATTTTGAATGTCTTGGAATACCAATATGTGTGAGTTTTCTGGAGACGCAGTGTGTTGGCTCCCTAAAGTTCATTGCTATTTTCAGACCCTTAAGAAATGACCAGGAACACAAGCAAAGTATCTAAGCTGTCCAGTAGATGAGTGCCACACACATGCATAGCACATGGGACCCATTAAGGAAAAAGTAAAATTGTCTTTGGTCTTTAACGTCAATTCTGTCAGTAAATCAGATGGTTAAGGTAAAACAGAGATGATTCTGGTGGTACTCACAGCTGCCTCTCTCTTTCTGTCTCCTTCTTTTAGATCTCAGCATGGCCACATCATGTCCTCAGCTGGATAGGCAGACTGAGAAGCAGCTCTGTATGTTTTTTAATGGCAACGTGAAGTTCAGTTTGCTCTACCAGGGCAGCTGCCATGGGTTTAACTTCACTGAAATACAGCACAAGTGTACCAATCAAGGCCAAATCATAATGGTGGGCTACCTGGAGGATGGCTTGGTTCTGGGAGGCTGTATGAGCAAGGGGCTCATAAATCAGAACACAACCTTAAAGGATGAGACCGCCTTTCACTTCTCAGCTAGCCAGTCGGAGCCAGTGAAGACCGTCCATTTTGAGCACAATGCAGTTCGGTTTGACAGTGACCTGCGTTTCTTTCAGTCCAATGTTAGGAACAACACTGTGAGTGTCACCAGCTCTCAGCTGGAAGGAGAAAAGATCCTGGAGGAGCTGGAGGTGTACCGGGTAGAAGGTAAGAAAATGAGTTCGACTATCAGACTTGAGACGTGCAAAAAAGAAAATGAAAATCAGAAGGTTGGTGGGGAGATGGCTGCAGAGTGCAGCTCTGTGGTCGTCATCATGATCACTAGATGTTTTTGGAGATCTGAGCATTTTTTAAATTCTTTTCTTATGTTCATTTGTTTCATTTTGTTGATAGCATTGTTGCGTTGCATCACACATTTTTTATCTTTGGATGCTTTCCTGTTGTTTCGGGTCATTTTTTATTTGAGATCATGATTGCAGGCAGCTGTGAGAAAGTGACTTGAGGGTGGTGGTGGTGTAGCAATTGTTACTTGAAATCACAGCAATCTAAAGTGACTCTCAGAGAGCCACAGATTATTCATCCACAGTGTTACCCAGGAGACCCAGAATTGTTGAAGTCAATGCTGAACGACAGTCGATTCAGAACTGAGTGCTTTTATCATAGACCAGCCAAACATCCCGCTTTGTAGTGTCATTGTTTTCAGAGAAACCTTTAGAATCAGATGAACCTGATTCGAGGGGCACCTCCCAAAAGACATTGTCACGCTAAGAACATGTCACACCCCAGAGAACTGCACGGGCCTTGTGGTGGGCACTGGCTCACAAAGAGGAGAAGGGGTACTTTACCCCTCAGATTTTAATCCTGCGGGCATACAGCAGTGACATTTGTGATTTTGATTTCATGTGATGTTTGACTATTCAGCTTCATTGCCTGGTTTAGTGGTCTGACAACCCAAAATTAAAGAAGCTTCAGCAGAAGACCAAATGGTAGACAGTAATGTTTCGAACACCCTGAGTGGGAAAGTGTCTAGAAAATGACAGTTGAGGACAGACTGACTACGAGATGAGCGGGAAAAAACGGGTTCAGGCCAAGCATGAAGTCAAAAGATGAGCAGGTGTCCTAACTGTTACGGTTTGACCACAGCTCCATCCCAGTTTTAGTTTCTATCTGTTCATTTGTTTCTTTTATTGTTTGTCTTAATACATTCTTTTGTGTTTAATGTTATTGAATGTATTTCTGTTTTATTTTGTATTGTATTGTACTTTACCTACTATTTTCTTCTTTTATTCATTTTGCTGGTAAATTGAGAGCTCTCAATTTACCAGTCGATCTACGCTCCTACCCTCACCTATGGTCATGAGCTGTGGGTAGTGACCGAAAGAACGAGATCGTGAATACAAGCGGCTGAAATGAGTTTCCTCCGCAGGGTGTCTGGGCTTTCCCTTAAAGATAGGGTGAGGAGCTCAGAGTAGAGCCGCTGCTCCTCCGCATCGAGAGGAGTCAGATGAGGTGGCTCGGGCATCTGATCAGGATGCCTCCTGGACGCCTCCCTGGTGAGGTGTTCGGCACGCCCAACCGGGAGGAGGCCCGGGAAGACCCAGGACACGCTGGAGGACTATGTCTCCGGCTGGCCTGGGAACGCCTTGGGATTCTCCCGGAAGAGCTGGAAGAAGTGGCCGAGGAGAGGGAAGTCTGGGCCTCTCTGCTTAAGCTGCTGCCCCCGCAACCCGACCTCGGATAAGCGGAAGAGGATGGATGGATGGATTCATTTTGCTTTTCTTCTTATGTTAATTGTCTTCCTTATTCTTTCACGTATTGCGCTACAACTGTGGGCCTGGGATGCCTTGTCACTATTGCTAAGCCATTAGCTACCCTGCTCTTCTTAGTCGCTCATATTTCATGATTTTAGTTTTTTTCTTTTGAATTTCAACATTTGAATATTGGAAAATTTTAGACAAGAACAGGCCATTCAGTCCAACAAGCTCACCAGTCCTATCCACTTAATTCCCCCCAAAAAATATCAAATCGAGTTCTGAAGGTCCTGCTGTCTGCCACGTACACTAACTTGGCAACTTGTTCCATGTGTGGATGGTTCCCTATTCTACATTCTTATTGGATTCTTTGGTTTAGGAATCCTTTTTCCCTTTCATTTCTGAAATTTTCTTCTTTAAGTTTGTGCGCTTTGAAATGAATTCGAAAACTAGAACTGCCCACCGAAAAATTGAAAGAATCAACACAAAAAGGCCCTTTCACTGACTTAGAATAGAATAGAATGCCTTTTATTGTCACTTTACACATGTACAATGAGATTAAAAGCAGCTCCTTCAGTGCAGACATATATGTAGTACACAACAAGTAAATTAACAAATAAACAAATGGTGCAAAAAAAAGTTCTGCGACGCTATATACATATAGAAAGAATAAGAACTAAACCGAGTTATTGCACATTATTTAAATACTGGAAAGAATAAATAACTATTGGGTTATTGCACATTATTTAAATATTGCACAATAACGATGATCATGTGCAGTGAGTAGTGGATGTTGGACCCTGAGAGTAATGATATTGTACAGTATACAGATATTATTATCAGCACCATTTAGATATTGGATATTGCACAGTTGATGGACAGCAGGAAGTCCAGGGGTTGGGGGGTTGGACTGTGTAGTCAGTGCATGTGTGTGTTTAAAAAAGGTTATGGCTTTTGGGATAAAAACTGTTCTTGAGTCTGTTTGTCCTTGTTGTGATGCACCTGTAGCGCCTCCCTGATGACAGCAGGTCAAACAGATCAGAGCCAGGGTGAGAGCTGTCCTTGATGATGTTTCTTGCTCTGCTGAGGCAGCGGGAGGAGTAAAATGCCCATCAAGGAGTGGAGAGGGCAGCCGATGATCTTCTGTGCTGCCCTTACTACTCGCTGAAGCCTCTCCCTGTCTGCAATGGTGCAGCTGCCGTACCATACTGTGATACAATACGTCAGCAGGCTCTCGACGGACGAGCGGTAGAAGGTCAGTAGCAGGTTGGAGTCCAGGTTGTGCTTTCTGAGGAACCTCAGGAAGTGTAACCGCTGCTGAGCCTTTTTGATGACTGCTGTGATGTTGTCTGCCCAGGAGATGTCAGCGGAGATAAGGAAGCCCAGAAACCGGAAGGTGTGGACCCTCTCCACACACTCGTCGCTGATGTAAAGGGGGCTAAGTCGGTGCTGTGCCTCCTGAAGTCGACAATGATCTCCTTGGTTTTCCTGGTGTTCAGAGCCAGATTGTTCTTTGGACACCAGGCTGCCAACTTCAGGACCTCCTCTGTGTAAGCTGCCACTGTGGTGTCATCAGCAAACTTGACGATGAAGTTGTTGTTTTGAGACCTGAACTGACCTCAGCTAATGCTATTGAAGCCTCAGCCTTTTTCTTAGTTGATTATTCTGGTGCTCAGGTGTAAGGTGTCGCATGCCACCCTCTTTAAAAAGGGTCATGTGATGATGCAAAGTGCCATAATGCCACCATACTACATGACCAGCAAAAAATGCTGTCTTGATTTTGAACAGGGGTTCTCAACGTCGCTCCTGGGGACCCCCTGTCGCTGCAGGTTTTTGTTCCAACCAGCTTCTGTTTTTAATTGAATTCCTGGGCTAATTTAGTGAACTGATATTTCCCAAGTTCTGTGTTTAATGAACAATATAGAAATTAGAAAACTAAATTTGCTAAAAAAAAAAAAATAATTAATTGTACCAAGCAGTTAGATAGGAATAATGTATTTTTTTCTTTTTAACAGTATTTTCATCTTGATTTTCATTCTACTTTTCCAGGTGTTCTAACTGTTTAATTAATCCGTTATTTACTAATTAGTGGGTCTGACGCTAAAGTCGCAGCAGCCTTTGAATATTCCGTGTTGTTTGCCTGGGTGTCTGCTCTGCTTGTTTTAAGTTGTCATTATTAAAATACAATGAAGGGGGAAGACTGCACAGAGAAAGGGCAAAGTAAAATGAAATCGACAAAAGAAAGTTAAGCATCTAAATCTCTAGCAAAGGCAGAAATATTTATAGATGTCTTATAAATGTAACAATCATGCTGCTATGCTTTTCTGAATATCGACTAAAAGAAAAAAAAATCCCAGCTAATTAAATGAGATCAATGTTATCAGGTGTTGTCACTGATTAGGAATCTGGTTGGAACAAAAACCTGCAGCCACAGGGGGTCCCCAGGACCGAGTCTGAGAAACACTGATTTAGAATATGTCCAAATGTGAGAAAAACAAGCACGGTGGATGGTGTCACGATTGTACAAAAACAAATAATAACGATAAAAATGAAGCACATTAGAACATATACATGCAAAAAAAGGAAACCCAAGAATCACAATAATTAATCATTCAATGCATTTTGAAAGCCTTGAATTTTAAGAAGTTTTTGTGTAGCTGCGTTTTCCCAAAATTACCAAAGTTCTGCAGCTTCAACTCAAAAAATGGGATTCAACAAAAGCCTGACGCGTAGAAATGATTCCACAGACAAAATATCTTGGTTTTTGAGAGTTTAGTTAAGTTTTGAAGTAAAACAGTTCACACAAAAAGAAAAAATTAAAATAACAAAAAAGAAAAAGTTAAAGTTAAGAAAAGTTCAATTCTAAGCTTAATCTTGTTACATCACAAATCGTTACTTCTCACTTATCATTTCTGAACCATTTCAAAACGGTCAGAAAACTGTATGCTTATTCCATTCCTAAGCTTTAAAATGGATCTTTCAAGTCCTTCTTTAATGAGACTTGTTCTAAACAAACTGAGCTTATTATCACACTGTTATTCAGTTATAGTAAGAAGGTTCTATCTCTTGTTAACTACAGGGGGAAAAGACTATACCATAAGCTATGACTATGAAAGACATTAAAATTCTATTTAAATTAAGCAAACATCAATATGAGTTTAACTCAAAACTTTAACTTTCTAAGATTGGCTCTTACACTTTGAAAAAAAGTGCTGTGTTGTGATTGGGTTTATGCTCATTATTTAGTGTACTTCTGAACTTGTATTGGGAGTTCTTGCAGTTGAGTATTCTGTTCCTTTCATTATATGCTTACATTTCATAATGATTCAGTTGTTGTGTTTTGTTTTGGGGTATTTTGGATGCTGTTTTAGGTCTTGAATTGCTGACATTTTAGAGCTGCTTTTTAGGGGTGTGGCCTCTGAGGTTGTGACCTGTACTTTAAGAGACGTCTGGGAAGCCATTTCCTTATCTGATCTGTGGATCTCAAAACTCTCAATAAAGCCCTTACTCAACACTCTACTCGTATGTTACTCCTGGTTTTGACCTCTTGCTTGTTTTCTCCTCCTTGAAATTTGTCTCTTTTGGCTTTGGTTTCCTTTCTTCTCGATTAGTTTTTCTTTTCCTATACACATCATCTGGTCAGTCTCAAACGTTTATCTGTCAGTGTGCTAACAAAACATGGAGTCTGGACGCCTGAGCACACGGATTTAGAAAACCCCAACTCAGGTTGAAGCTGAACTCTCCACTTGGCAGAAGAATTCCTTTAATTGTGGCCAGGTGATAAAAGATGGACAGGATTCTAAGTTTTATCCTTATACTCTGTGGACAGGTAGATCCTTAAGAACTCATTCCAGCCTTAAGACTATCCTGCTTTAAATACCTGGATGTCACAGAACTTACTGCCTGAGCCTCTTTTCTTGGTTTCTTAGAAAGTCAAGGCTCTCAAAAACAGGGTCTGTGAAAGTCCGTGAGGCATTCTTTGTCTGATTTTGGGCTACCCATGGAATGAATTGTTATTGTTATTATGTTTCAGAGGCCTGTGACCTTTTGGAGACGCCCTGGAGAGAGCTGACCTCCACCGAGGAGTGAGTACTGGCACAATTCATGTGGAGATAATTACATTCATCTTTGAACAGTTTTGTCATTTTTAACGTTGTATTATTTTAATGTGCTTTTCCTAAGGGTGCCACCATTTCCATACTATTGTCACTGCAGCAGCCATTTTGTTGTTGGCAGTGCTGCATGTTGCTAGGTCATGTGATCAACTAAAACCACAGTAAAATAAGTAACACATTGAAAATGTCTTCCTTAAGAGTAGGAGGATTAGGAATGCAATAAATGAGATGGGATTCTATGTAGCCGCACATAACTTGGATGGAATAGGAATGAGGATAAATAACAAAGTAGAACATAAACAGGTACACCTTATTTAAGAAAAAGCAGGCAAAACTGAAAAGGTGAAGGAGTCGCCGTTGTTGTAAAACAGACTTTGAAGGCAAAGCTTCTTCAATGAGATGGCGAGCCACTTAATGAGACACGTGGACTTAATTGGACACCATCAGGGGTCAAGGCCTGGCAGTTAGAGTGTTTTATATCCCCCCCAATGTAGATGGTAAAGTAAATTTACATCTTTTTAATAATATTAGCAAGACAAGTTTACAAAGAAATTTTTTAGTCACATGGGCTTAAATAATCAAAATAATGGAGCATAAGAGCAGAAGATCTGTCCAGATTTAGTTTTACGTAGTAATCAGGCCATTAGGAGCTCCTAACCAAAGTGTAATCATCATGTCTCAACCTGGTGGGTTCACTTTCTTGTGTTCTGTCTGTTTTGTTCATTCGTGATTCTTTTATTTATGCTAATGTCACTTGTGTTGATTCTGTGCAATATTCTTTGTTTTTGGATTTTCACTTTGCATGTAGGCTGCCTGTGTTATGTTCCATGTGTTTAGTTGGTGGTCCTCCAAGAGGCAGGGCTTCCTACCAGTCACTGCCCTCCGCCCTATAAATCAGAGACTCTCAAACTTTTTTCAGACCAGGGACCCTTTAGAAGTAGGAAAAAATTACAGGCTCCCTACTATAAGGAAACACTAAATACGTCATTTATTAAAACAAAATGTATAGAACTCTTGATATTAAAGCACCTTTTCAGATTGTTTAGGTTCAGAAGTGCTCTAAGCCACATGTTTTCAGTGATCATGTACCCGGTAAGTTAATGAGATGGCTGCACTTGGGACAGATCTGCTATGATGCTAATGAGGGTTAAGATTCAGAGCCCCTAATCCCACAGAGGCCCCATAAGTGATTTTAGTCCACATTGCTTAAAATGTTTGGGTGTCTACTATGTGAGAAGGGGTTCTAAAAATAATCATTGAAACAGCACATTAATTCAGCACAGCAATTTCAAAATCTGAAATGTAGTGGTTTAAATTTTAAAAAACTTTGTCGTGATCAGTCATGGAACAACTCCATTTGAAGAAGATAGCTAGTGTTTGCCCAGTCCTTGTTGCCGGCCCCCATAACAGGTCAAAATTCAGGGCCCCAAAAATAGTGGTGCTCTCCTCTCTGACAGCAGAGCTTCTCAATTCTGGGACTGATGGATGATAGGCAGACTCCTCTGTTAAACATAACCCTGTATTTTGTCTTGATGGCAGTCACTGTTGAGAATGAGAACTCAGAAAGCCAAACTTTATAATTATCATCATATTGTCCTTTTTTAGATGAAAACAGCTTATTTTCACATGACCCAATAATGTATCCATTACTTTTTAGTCCAAACTAGCAACTGAGCAAAGCAGAATCACAAGTGATTGACACTCACGTGACTGACAGCAGTTTGTGTGAGGCTCACACTGATTTTTATTGGCTCAGAACATTATGGGGGTGACTGGCACATAGTTTGTGTGCTTCTGCTCATGCTCAGTGCAATATGGTCTCAGGATGTGTTGAAGGCCCGTCTTCTAGGTTACTGCATTCTCCTTTATAAGCTGACATGTAAGGCAGAACAGCACAGGACAACAGCTAGTCTTCTTTTGATTGGCTGTCGGAAAACGGTGTTGGTGGAATATGTTGACTCCGCCGCTTGCATAGACAGCCACATTGTTAAGGAAAGTTGGCACATTGTTTAATGCTTCATTGGGTTATTTCATATAGGAGATTGTTTTTTACACTCTAAATCTAAAGTTTCATGGTGATTGCTTAAAATAAGTAGAATAAAGGAGAAGGGAATTATCAGATCATTGGTACACCAAGTATACATGATATTTATGAACTGACAAATGGTACTGTGGTATAGCGGGTCCACAGCGTTTTCAGTAAGGGCCAGTTTTTAAAGAAATAATCACCGCTCTTGCGGTGGCTTAGCAAGGGGGCGTTGGGCCATAGCAAGCCACGGGGCGATCTGCAGTTTGGGCGTTTCTCACCGCGTGCAGAGGTGAGGAACCGCCCACATCCGTGATTGCTCCCGTGGCTAATATGCTACAGCTGCTATGGCCCCTCGCATTATAAGAAACGCGAGTCGGTTTGGAGGAAAGATCAGAAAACGGAAAGAGAAAGAGACGGAGGTAGCTGAGAGAGCCGGTATGGAAGAGCGAGCGAGGGAGAAAGCAGGCAGCTGGGAGGCGAGCCCACGAGGGGAGTGTTTGGCCGACCTTCAGTGGGGCTGAGAAAGCGGTCGCTCCAGCTGAGCGACTAAGTAGCTGGAGTGACCAGTGGAATCGACTTGACCGTAGAAGGAGCGGGAGTTGAGAAGACTTTGGGCTGGTGTAGTCCCAGCGTGAGCGCCTTGGCCGCAGGGAAATAACCCAAGTCTTGGTCCGGTTGGGAGCCTGACGAAGCCAAGGGTCGAAGGGCTACCGGACCTGATTGAAGGGCAGCTGATCCTACTGGTAGGCGACTCTCCTGTAGAGCAGACCAGATGAGTGTAGCAGAGGAGCCGCCATGGAAGCAGAAGACACCGGGCTTTTGGTTTTAACATATTACTTCCTGTACTATTTTACCTCGTTGTTTTTAGAGGATTTTTCTATTTATTGATTTTAAACCTCCACATGTTTTTTTATTGGATTATTTATTTAATGAAGACTTTATGAAAGCACTGCACTTTATTTGAACACTGTTTTTGTTGACTGTTTTAATAAAAGCACTGTTGCACTTTTTTTTTTTACCATCTCTTGCTTACTTGTTGCCTTCACTGACTAGCTCACTCAGTAACATTATCGACGGTGTTGGGTTCAAGTGCTTCCAAACAGCAATGGGAGCGTGGAGCCAAACCCGCATCATCACAGGCACCAGTTATTTTGCATAATGGGACCACACTTTGAGAAACTCTGACATATACCTGGAGGGTCTCCCACACGTCCAGGTGGTTCATTGTGAATGTGCTGTGGAGTCAGTGAGTTATTTTGTATTTTGTGGTGCTTGTCCCTTTTGTTCATTTTGGATTTTCAACCACTCTGTTTGGATTATACAGGGTGACACAGAAAAATGGGAACTTTTGAAAAACCCAATAAAAATAGAAGAAATCCAACAAAAAAATGTATTGACAGCAATTGAACCACTAGAACTTGCCTTTTAATAGACAGTAATCCAAATTATCAATGTCTGAAAATTACGTCCTGTAGACGGCGTTCTCCTGTACGTGTGCATTCTTCCAATCTGCTGTTGAGGTTCCTCATTGCTCGCTGCAACATCTCAGCTGGGATACCCCAAATTTCGTCTTTGTTTCAATTCATTCAGAGTACTTGGCCGAGCCGTGTAGACCCAACTGTTAAGGTAGCCCCAAAAAGAAAAAATCACAAACGTACAAATCTGGTATTCTTGAGGGACAGGGAATGTCACCAAACCTTGAGATGACACGGTTACTGAACAATTCTCGCACCGCTGCCATTGATTGCCTTGCAATTGATTACTAAATTACTAAATAGCGAGATTGTTTACAGCTCAAGGTCCCTGTTCTGCAGTGCTGCCAACTGTACATGGCTGCCACTACGCATTTCAAAAGTTCCTGTTTTTCTGTGTCACCTTATACATTGGGGTGATGTTCATGATGTTCAACTTGGATTGCCATTGTCATAGGCAATGCTGTTTTGCCATTGTGCTCCACAGAGCTTCATTGTGGTTGGAATACTTTTTGTGAAGAAAAAATCTTTTACAGTGGGATGCAAAAGTTTGGGCAACCTTGTTAATAGTCATTATTTTCCTGTATAAATTGTTGGTTGTTACGATAAAAAATGTCAGTTAAATATATCATATAGGAGACACACACAGTGAGATTTGAGAAGTGAAATGAAGTTTATTGGATTTACAGAAAGTGTGCAATAATTGTTCAAACAAAATCAGGCAGGTGCATAAATTTGGGCACCACAAAAAAGAAATGAAATTAATATTTAGTAGATCCGCCTTTTGCAGAAATTCCAGCCTCTAAACGCTTCCTGTAGGTTCCAATGAGAGTCTGGATTGTGGTTTTATGGTATTTTGGACCATTCCTCTTTACAAAACATCTCGAGTTCATTCAGCTTTGATGGCTTCCGAGCATGGACAGCTCTCTTTAACTCACACCACAGATTTTCAATTCTATTCAGGTCTGGGGACTGAGATGGCCATTCCAGAACGTTCTACTTGTTCCTCTGCATGAATGCCTTAGTGGATTTTGAGCAGTGTTTCGGGTCGTTGTCTTGTTGAAAGATCCAGCCCGGCGCAGCTTCAGCTTTGTCACTGATTCCTGGACATTGGTCACCAGAATCTGCTGATACTGAGTGGAATCCATGCGTCCCTCAACTTTGACAAGATTCCCAGTCCCTGCACTGGCCACACAGCCCACAGCATGATGGAACCACCACCATATTTGACTGGAGGTAGCAGGTGTTTTTCTTGGAATGCTGTGTTCTTTTTCCTCCATGCATAACGCCCCTTGTTATGTCCAAATAACTCCATTTTAGTTTCATCAGTCCACAGCACCTTATTCCAAAATGAAGCTGGCTTGTCCAAATGTGCTTGAGCAGACCTCAAGCGGCTCTGTTTGTGCTTCCTCTTCATCACTCTCGCATACAGCATCTCCTTGTGTAAAGTGCGCGAATGGTTGAACGATGCCCAGTGACTCCATCTGCTGCAAGATGATGTTGTAGGTCTTTGGTGCTGGTCTGTGGGTTGACTCTGACTGTTCTCACCATTCGTCGCTTCTGTCTATCCGAAATCTTTCTTGGTCTGCCACTTCGAGCCTTAACTTGAACTGAGCCGGTGGTCTTCCATTTCCTCAATATGTTCCTAACTGTGGAAACAGACAGCTTCAATCTCTGGGACAGCTTTCTGTATCCTTCCCCTAAACCATGATGGTGAACAATCTTTGTCTTCAGGTCATTTGAGAGTTGTTTTGTGACCCCCATGTTGCTACTCTTCAGAGAAAATTAAAGGAGGAGGGAAACTTACAATGGACCCCCTTAAATACTCGGATTCACCTGTGTATGTAGGCCAGGGGTCACTGAGCTTACCAAGCCAATTGGAGTTCCAATAATTAGTTCTAAAAGTTTGGGAATCAATAAAATGACAACGGTTCCCAAATTTATACACCTGCCTGATTTTGTTTGAACAATTATTACACACTTTCTGTAAATCCAATAAACTTCATTTCACTTCTCAAATATCACTGTGTGTGTCTCCTATATGATATATTTAACTGACATTTATCATCGTAACAACCAACGATTTGTACAGGAAAATAATGACTATTAACAAGGTTGCCCAAACTTTTGCATCCCACTGTATTTCATAAACATTTGGTCCATGCTCTTATTATTACTTGGGGTTTGATGGTGATGTCCCCTTCTAGTGAGCATTATTGGAAATGTTTGGAACTGCATACTTTGGGAGTCTTTACTGCTTGGGACTCTTAGCTCTCAATGATATTAGACTTCACAGTGTTTTGGCAGAATGCACATTCTAAACCAAAAACTGTCAAATTTAATTTTACTTGGGCAAACATTTTACTTTGGGTAGATATGCCCAAGCCTCAGTAAGGTAAGTTATAATAAATGTGGAGAGAGTCGAGGAGATGTGGAGCAGGTTTAAAAGTGTGTTACTTATAATGACGGACAAGTTCATCATGAAATTTACAAGCAGTAAGAAACTAAAGAAAGCTCAGAGGTAGATAAATAAGAAGCTAAAGAAGATGTTTGGAAGGAAAAAACAACAACTATACTGTATGTATAGGGTTAAAAACAAATAACTAACTGTAGGACTTACAGTATGAGAGCAACAGTTAAAAATGATATTAGGAAGGCTAAAAGGCAGCAAGAGAGAAATATTGCAGAAAAGATGAGCACAATTGGTTCTTTCTGTATTTTATCAGTAAATGAACATTCAAGAAGGAGGTGAAGATTATTAGGAATGGCAAAGGTGAGGTAAAATATACAGACGACAAACTAGCAAATGCTTTAAAATTGTGCATTGAACTTCATAGGTGTGAAGAAGTACACAACCTCCCAAAAGTAACAGAGACTGCTAAGGAGCTGCTTATTCACTTGAAGTTTGTAGAGGGAGAAGTTTTGCTTTGATTAAATAGGCTGAAATATGACAAATCTGCAGGACAAGATATTAGTTACTCTCAAGTTCTAAAGGAAGTTAGTAAGTACAGATTTAAATCCTTGGCAGATATTTTTTTGAAAATCTCCTCACACTGGAGAAATTCTTAAAGATGGCAAAATAACAAATATTATCCCTTTATATGAAAAGTGTGACCAGGCTGATCCAAATAACTACTCACAGCACAGGTAAATTAATGGAAGGAATTATTAAGAAAAAGATCAAGCAGCTTATATCAAGAACAGGTGTTTTACTGAACACTCAGCATGGAGTCAGTAAAGGAAGGTTATGATTCACTAGTTGTCTGTAATTCTAGTTGTAAGCACCCAAAGTATATGATCAGAGAGGCGTGTGTGAGATTATTTATCTTGATTTTCAGAATGTCTTTAAGATTGCATGTGAAAGGTTACTGATCAAACTAAATGAAGTAGACATTAAGGGTGCAGTCTATAGGTGGGTAAAAAATTTGCTCAGAGACTGTAAGCAGAGGGTTATGGTGTGAGGAACCCTATCAGAATTAGGTCATATTAAAAGTGGTGCCCAGCAGGGTCAGTACAAGGAGCACTATTGTTGTTTTTCTTGTTCTTTTTCCTCTTTAGCTTTTTCCACTTCTATGTGGGGTTGATGTGCCTAATGAACCTTCTCCATACAGTTTGATCCTGTTACTTTCTCACCAGTCAGGCTTTTCCCTTTATTCATCAACATCCAGTTTGACCTCCCTCGCTTTCCCCTGTACATTTGCCGCTGATCTTTTTATTATGCTCAGATGATCTGTCAAGAATATAATGAATAAGCTGGTTAAGTCTGCAGGTGACACCAAACTAGGTGGAAGGGCAGATAATGGAGAATTATCTAAAATGTTAGTGAAGGACTTGGACCTGTTTGTAGCAGCAGAAATTAAACGTCAGTAAACGTAAAGTATTACATGTAGTAAGTAAAAAAGTTAGATATGAATGCACAGTTGGAGGTCTGAAAATCAAGAGTACACCTTAGGAGAAGGATTTTGGAGTCACAGTTGACGTGATACTATCAACTGCCAGATTGTGTTCAGAAGTCATTAAGAACGTTTAAAGAATGTGTGGTATCACAAAAATCAGACACAAGAGTCATAAAAAGGTTTGGAGCAGCCACCCATATAATATTTCTTGGCTGGAAATGGTTAAATTGCTAGCACTGAAGTGCTCAGAACAGAGTCCAAAACAGAACTGACGAGGTTAGTCAAATATGGCAGCTTTAAAGGCCAGAAAAGGAAGTGAAGTCATCGAGGGCAGAAGCGGAACGGTCCTCTTCCATAGGTTCAGACTTGGACGTGATGTCATCAAAAGGGCATGGTCATGGGTTCTTCACCGGAAGTGACGTCATCAGGGCCAGACGAAATTTCCTGTGAACGGTCTACAGAAAAGTGAGAAAAAAGGTCAGTGCACGCCGCCACCCCCTGGTCTGCCGTGGAATTACACTCATTTAGACCCTTTAGCTGCCTCCCATGCACACATGTGTGACAGTGGTTACATAGCTCCCTGATGTGTGGAGTCCAAGACAGTTCTGCTCAAGCTTTATAACACACTGGCCAGGCCTCATCTACAGTGCAGTGTGCAGTTTTGGTCTCCATATTTCAAAACAATGTGATAGATCTATAGAGAGTTCAGAAAAGGCTGGCAAAATAAGAAACCAAAAGGCAGCAATGAAAACATAAATAAATAACAAACAATATTAATCAAAGGTATAAAACCAAAACAAAAATGATAATCAAATGCAAATATTAAGAGGGAACATAACAAAAATCCAAGGTTCATAATGTTTTTAATCTATGATTTTGGGTGATGTTCCTAGGAGTTTTAAAGTATGTTCTTTTCTACTAATTCATTTAACTCTAGTTCTTATTTTAAAGAAAATCATGATTTTTGACACCACTTTTTAACACTTTTTTTTTTTACCAGGTAGTCACCATGTTGTTTTGCCAATTGAAAACCATTGCTATCACTTTATCATTGGTGACGTGGTGTGTGACATCATCAAACTTCCAGTGTAAAATGGTGGAACTCAGTTTCTTCAATATCCATTGGATGGAGAAGACATGTTAAAGAAGAGCTTTCTTGTTAGTTGGGGGAAAAATGTCCCTAGCAGCTGGCATTTTGCTTTGATTTAAGGGCCACTTAATTTTACTGTTTAGACTGAAGTTTAATACTCAGGTTTGACATAACAGAATCCTGTTGTTGCATTTCATGATTTGGTATTTAAGGCAACAATGCAGTGCAGCTGGTGGCCAAAGCTGTGAATAACCAAGCAAATCTTGTTATTTTCCATTTACTTTCTTTTGATTCAGTTTTCAACAAACTGAGTACAAGTACTGAGCTTCTGCCACGCCACCCCTCAATGGCCACTGTATCAAGATACTGCAATGCTGTTTGATTCTTTAAGCGTTTGTGGTCTACCTGGAGTCCAAACAAAATTCCTAGAAGGAAATCTAGGTTCTGGCCTCAAAGATGGGCTCCTCAGCTGTTTTCATATTTCTCACACTTCTTCTTGTCTCCCAGGAAAAGGAATCTTCTCAAAGAGTCTGTTGTTTCCTACAAACCACCCACTGATGCGGTTTCTCAGGCCAGAGTCTTGCTTGTGGGCCCAGTGGGAGCAGGAAAGTCCAGTTTCATCAGCTCGGTCTGCTCTGTTTTCCATGGCCGGGTGTCCATCCAGGCAATGGTTGGTACAGCAGCAAGGAGTTTCACCACAAAGGTAAGAATGACTTTGGGGAAGTATCGTCTATGTGGGAGAAATAGCTGCATTATTTTACAGTGCCTTTCCTTTTACAGTTTAGATCATATACCATCAAAGCTGCCCGAGGAGGTGAGGCCACCCCACTGGTTTTGTGTGACATGATGGGACTGGGAGAGAACGATTTGTCAGGAGTGAAGGTGAAGGATGTGCTGCAGGTGATCAAGGGACACGTGCCTGAGGGGTACAAGGTGAGTGGTGCCAACAGAGGCCTACTTTTCCAGTCGTTAAATCCAATAGGATGACATTAAAATTACCTCATGTTGTTCCATTTCTCCCAGAGTATCATGCTAGACTCAACACTATACAATAGTAAGTAAAATATTCCAGTTGTGAGCAAGCAGAGGTCTTCATTTAGATTTGGATATCATCTTTGTGCAGCAGGAACTACTAAAGGGACTTCCAAAAAGGACATACCGTTTTGAAAACTAAATACAACTCCTCCTTGGTCCATAAAAAGGCTCTGCCACACTTTCGTTCATTTTGCTCCATAATTTCACTCCGTTTAGAACATCTTTGTTGGAAACCAATGAACAATATGTAAAAAGGTTCAACCTGCAATCGGCTCTTTAGAATCCTAGACAATATCCAATGTGTTATGATTCGGAGTTCCAATCATGGCTAAAAGAAATGTGAGGATAATCTGCACAAGCAGGCCAGGACCACCATTGGCCTGTCCAAGAAGAACTTCACCCTACTTAGCCAGTCCATAACCACTACCTTTAACACTAGAATTACCAGAGCCTACGAAAAAACTCGTAGATCCGTCCCACCTTAAATCACTTCTCACCTCTCCGTCAGCATCTTTTGTCCTTTAAATGTGTTGATAAGCAGCAGTCAGCAGCCTGCTATCACATCCCCCACCCCTCACAGTTGTCTCAGCTCAAGTCTGTTTACCTGCATGTCAGTTGCTTGGAGTTTTATAGAGTGAGAAGTCAAGCAAAATGACACCTTTTATAAATACATATCTTTATTTGGAACACATGCATTTCATGTGTGTTCCGTGTCTACAAAGGATCTATGTACACACATTAAAAAAGAAACATTTTTCATGTTTTAGTAATAATTGTCAAAATGTAGACATGAAGTTTACAATGTGTGAAGCCAGAAGTCCAAATATCAAAGAAACACTTTCACAAAAGGTACAAATATAAC